>NC_135967.1:12171500-12397828 GCF_053455715.1 Rhinoraja longicauda | reverse complement strand
CTAGCATGTACAGTGTTAAAATTATATATTTTTGTCCTAGTGATAATCGGGATTTCCGCCTTAAAGCAGGCGTTCCAAATTTGCCAGCAAACATTCAAGACAAATTATACAACCACACTCTAAAACTGGTCACCTTGTTTCATGAGTGGGGGAATGACAGTGAATGGCTAAAGTATGTTTTAGTTTAGTTTTGTTTAGTTTAGAGATACAACATTGAAAAAGGCCCTTCGGTCCACTGACAATAGACAATAGGTGCAGGAGTAGGCCATTCGGCCCTTCGAGCCAGCACCGCCATTCAATGTAATCATGGCTGATCATTCACAATCAGTACCCCGTTCCTGCCTTCTCCCCATACCCCCTGACTCCGCTATCTTTAAGAGCTCTATCTAGCTCTCTCTTGAAAGCTTCCAGAGAATTGGCCTCCACTGCCTTCTGAGGCAGAGAATTCCACAGATTTACAACTCTCTGACTGAAAAAGTTTTTCCTCATCTCCGTTCTAAATGCCCTACCCCTTATTCTTAAACTGTGGCCCCTGGTTCTGGACTCCCCCAACATTGGGAACATGTTTCCAGCCTCTAATGTGTCTAATCCCTTAATAATCTTATATGTTTCAATAAGATCCCCTCTCATTCTTCTAAATTCCTGCGTATACAAGACTAATCGCTCCAGTCTTTCAACATACGACAGTCCCGCCATTCCGGGAATTAACCAAGTGAACCTACGCTGCACGCCCTCAATAGCAAGAATATCCTTCCTCAAATTTGGAAACCAAAACTGCACACAGTACTCCAGGTGTGAACTCACTAGGGCCCTGTACAACTGCAGAAGGACCTCTTTGCTCCTATACTCAAATCCTCTAGTCATAAAGGCCAACATGCCATTAGCTTTCTTCACGGCCTGCTGTACCTGCATGCTAACTTTAAGTGACTGATGAACAAGGACACACAGATCTCTTTGTACTTCCCCATTTCCTAACTGCGATCACTCCGACCATCGATCACACTTTAGCACTAGTTCTTCGTTATCCCACTTTTTCATCCACTCCCTACACAATAGGGACAATTTAGAGGTTAATTAACCTCCAAACCTGAACGTCTTTTGAGATGTAGGAGGAAACCGGAGCACCCGGATGCTGTGGATTCTAGCATCTGCAGTTCCTTGTATCTGAAGAGGGGTCGTCTAGCCATTCATAAGTGATAGGAGCCGAATTAGGCCATTCGGCCCATCAAGTCTCCTAACCCCATTCACCTGCCTTCTCCCCTGAGCCCCTGCCCTCCACAGATGCTGCCTGATCTGCTGAGTTCCACTATGTTTTGCTGTAATTTTACAAATTGGTGACAGTTTACCAGAGACATATTACAGAGACATCAAGACCACCTGTTGCGTGTTGGTGTGTTTTGCTCTCCGATAATGAAACGGTGAACGTTTCAGGTCAGGAACCACTCACTATCCAATGTTGCCCTTCTCCATGGATGCTGTCAGTTTTTCCACACTATCTTCTATAATAGACTTTCAAGATTCAGGACGGGAACAGGTCCTTCGGCCCACCGAGTCCGCGCAGACCAGCGATCACCCCGTACACTAGCACTATCCTACACGCTAGGGACAATTTACAATTTTACTAAAGTCAATTAACTCCAACGTCTTTGGAGTGTGGGAGGAAACCGAAGCACCCAGGGAAAACCCACACAGTCACAGGGAGGACGTACAAACTCCACACAGACAGCACCCGTGGTCAGGATCGAACCTGGGTCTCTGGCGCTGTAAGGCAGCAACACTACTGCTGTGCCACCTGTTGTCCTCTCCATGGATGCTGCCTAACCTGCTGGGTTTCTTTTCACCATCTTCTGTTTTAATACGAATTGTACAAGGCAGTTTTGCAGACCCTAAATAGATCTACGCATCTCCCCCCCACCGTTGCTGCCTGACCGAGTTTGTCTATCTTCTCTTTTACTGTGAATATTGCAAAACAAACAGAGCAGATGAAGGATCTGGGCTCTAAATGAATCTGTGCATTCCCCTCACACACAGCGGGATACTGTACTGCCTGACCTGCTGAGTTTGCCCCCTATCTGTTTCAGTGCGAGTTTGTCTCTTCCTGGTTTAATATGAACCTTACAAGGCAAACACACTGGCTGCAGCGGAAGGGACTCGGTTTCCAGCAGTCCGTCCAGCCAGCTCTCTGTAGACTAATTGGTTTGGAGTTGCTCCAAACTTATGGTGGGAACCGCCTGCTCTCCTCGCTCCGAGCCAGTGTGGCTGAGACCCCCCGATCCCTCCCAGTGTGGGCGCTGGGACAGGCCGGTGTCGCTTACCTTGGTCCCGGGCTCTGTGAGGCTGTGGTCCGGCGTGCGCTCTGCAACAAGCCAGCACCGCCAGCAGAGCCAGAGCCAGAGCCGGAGCCGGCGCCGGAGCCGGAGCCGGAGCCGGAGCCAGCGCCAGCGCCGCCGCTCCTCCTCGCTGCATGGCCGGGCAGGGCAGGGCAGGGCAGGGGAGTCCAGGGGGCACCCGGCGGCCGTGTCAGCCGCTCCGCCCATTGCCCCAGCCCCGCCTGTCGGCCCTTCCCTTCCCTTCCCGCCCCCATCCTCTCCGCCCATCGCTCCGCCCAGCCGCGGGACCTCGGAGCCTCGGGCACCCCCGTGTCCAGCGGAGGTCACTGCGGACCCCACTGGTCAATAGACAATACCAGCACCGCCATTCAATGTGATCATGGCTGATCATTCTCAATCAGTACCCCGTTCCTGCCTTCTCCCCATACCCCCCTGACTCTGCTATCCCTAAGAGCTCTATCTAGCTCTCTCTTGGATGCATTCAGAGAATTGGCCTCCACTGCCCTTCTGAGGCAGAGAATGTGTGTATGTGTGTATACATTCCTTGTTTCATGAGTGGGGGAATGACAGTGAATGGCTAAAGTATGTTTTGGTTTAGTTTAGTTTAGTTTAGAGATACAACTTTGAAACAGGCCTTTCGGTCCACTGACAATAGACAAAAGACAATAGACAATAGGTGCAGGAGTAGGCCATTCGGCCCATCGAGCCAGCACCACCATTCAATGTGATCATGGCTGATCATTCCCAATCAGTACCCCGTTCCTGCCTTCTCCCCAAACCCCCCTGACTCCGCTATCCTTAAGAGCTCAATCTAGCTCTCTCTTGAAGAGAATTGGCCTCCACTGCCTTCTGAGGCAGAGAATTCCACAGATTTACAACTCTGGCTGAAAAAGTTTTTCCTCATCTCCGTTCTAAATGGCCTACCCCTTATTCTTAAACTGTGGCCCCTGGTTCTGGACTCCCCCAACATTGGGAACATGTTTCCTGCCTCTAACGTGTCCAACCCCTTAATAATCTTATATGTTTCGATAAGATCCCCCCTCATCCTTCTAAATTCCAGTGTATACAAGCCTAGCCGCTCCAGTCTTTCAACATATGACAGTCCCGCCATTCCGGGAATTAACCTAGTGAACCTACGCTGCACGCCCTCAATAGCAAGAATATGATGGTTGGTCACCCGCCTGCAGTCAATGGTCACTGCATGACCTCTGGCCACCGCATGGTCAATGGTCACTGCTTGATCACTGGTCACTCGTGGTCATTGCATGGACACTGGTCTACATGGTCACTACAGGGACTATGGTCACTGTTACTAAATGGTCCGTGGTCACTACATACACACTGGTCACTACATGGTCACTGCAGGGACTATGGCCACTGGTCACCATATGGTCTATACTTACTAAATGGTCCATGGTCACTAAATACACACTGGTCTACATGGTCACTACAGGGACTATGGCCACTGGTCACCATATGGTTCATACTTACTAAATGGTCCGTGGTCACTACATACACACTGGTCACTACCTCTGTTTCCTATTAAATCTTACCCCTCTCACCTTCAACCTATGTCTACTCATGTTCTTGTATTCTGTGAATGAGAACTCGCTCTGTAGTTTACAAGTTCACAAGTTTTTGGAGTAGAATTAGGCCATTTGGCCCATCGAGTCTGCTCCTCCATTCAATCATGGCTGATCTCTGCCTCCTAATTCCATTTTCCTGCATTCTCCCCATAACCCTTGACACCCGCTCTAATCAAGAATTTGTCTATCTCTGCCTTAAAAATATCCACTGACTTGGCCTCCACAGCACTCTGTGCCAATGAGTTCCATAGATTAACTACCCTCTGACTAAAGAAGTTCCTCCTCACCTCCTTTCCAAAAGAGCGCCCTTGAATTCTGAATTTAGTTTAGAAATGCAGTATGCCCATCGAGCCCACGCCGACCTTTGATCACCCCTTCACACCTGTTCTATTTTATCCCACCTTCTCATCCACTAGGCACTAGGCACAAATTTTATTTTTTTACAGAGTCTAATTAACCTACAGACACGCATGTCTTTGGGATGTGGGAGAAAACCGGAGCACCGGAGGAAACCCACCTGGTCACAGGGAGAACATATAAACTCCACACAGATATCAGCCGAGGTCAGGATCGTACCTGGG
This sequence comes from Rhinoraja longicauda, assembly GCF_053455715.1. Lineage (NCBI taxonomy): Eukaryota > Metazoa > Chordata > Chondrichthyes > Rajiformes > Arhynchobatidae > Rhinoraja > Rhinoraja longicauda. The sequence goes on along the minus strand of NC_135967.1, from coordinate 12,393,331 downwards.
TCTCTGGCGCTGTGAGGCATGCTGCACTACCACTGCACTACTGTTCCTTAAATGAAGAAAGAGTCATACAATACTGAAACTGGGCCTTTCGGCCCAATTTGCCCCTGCCGACCAAGATACCCCATCTACGCTACTCCCACTTCTCCGCATTTGGCCTATTTCACTTTAAACCTTTCCTATCCATGTACCTGTCCAAATGTCTTTTAAATGTTGTGATCGTACCTGCCTCAACTACCTCCTCTGGTAGCTCATTCCATACATCCACCAACCCCGTGTTAAAAAAAAATGCCCCTCGGTTTCCCATCAAATCTTTCCCCTCTCAACCTAAACCTATATTCTTTGGTTCTTGATTCCCTTGCTCTGCATAAAAAAAATTCTGAGCATTCACCCAATCCATTCCCATCAGGATTTTCTTACACCTTTGTAAGGTGCAGAATTATGATAGCAGTTCTCTGAAGACCAATGTCGTCCAACTGAAGATCAAAACTCCAAAAAACTGCACCAGAGAATAATGACTACCTCAATCGATTGGTTCTGTCAGCACTGGCTAATAGTTATAGAAGCCAACTTTCTTAAGACATCGCTGTTCCCTGCTTATACCTTTAAATCAAATTGAACAGAACTTCCAGCTTTGCCCATTTCAAGGACATCATAATGGCACAGCAGTTGAGTTGCTGCCTCACAGCGCCGGAGACCTGAATCAAGGGCATTCTCGGAATATTGTATGGATTAAAGGAGTTGCCGGAACACCAGTTGCCAGAAAATCGGTGGTGGACCTGTATATTCAAAGGCTCTTCTTCCACCACCCTTTTGACTTTGAAACGTATTGCCATACTTTCATCGATGATGGTCTAAATCCAACAGCTCCCTGTCCAACATCACTGTGGAATGTCACTTATCACCACTTGCATGTACACATCCTAAGAATTGAATGAATCTAAAGTTGTGCAGATGTTGTACATTTCAGGACAACCAGTTGTTATCACTGGGGATGTTCAGTGAAATAACCGACATATAATAACCAAAACTGTTATCAGGCAACTGAACCATCCTGCCAACTACTAGAGAGCAATCCTGAAACATAGAAACATAGAAAATAGGTGCAAGAGTAGGCCATTCGGCCCTTCGAGCCTGCACCGCCATTCAATATAATCATGGCTGATCATCCAATTCAGTATCCCGTACCTGCCTTCTCTCCATACCCCCTGATCCCTTTAGCCACAAGGACCACATCTAACTCCCTCTTAAATATAGCAAATGAATTGGCCTCAACTACCTTCTGTGGCAGAGAATTCCACAGATTCACCACTCTCTTTGTGAAAAAAAACTTTCTCATCTCTGTCCTAAAAGACTTCCCCCTTATCCTTAAACTGTGACCCCTTGTTCTGGACTTCCCCAACATCGGGAACAATCTTCCTGCATCTAGCCTGTCCAACCCCTTAAGAATTTTGTAAGTACTATCTACCTCATTGGAGACTCTAGGACTATCTTTGATCAGACTTTATCTTGCACAAAACGTTATTTCCCTTTATCATATATCAGAGCACTGTGGATGGCTTGATTGTAATCATGTATTGTCTTTCCTCTGACTGGACACCACACAACAAAAACCTTTCACACATATCAATAAACTAAACACAAATTGGTAAAACTGGAATGCAGACATGGGAGGTCTGTGAATGAAATCCAAAGTAAACAAAATGAAGGAAGGAACGGTCTGGTTGAAATGCTTGACACATTGTATTTTTATAGAGCACTGAACTGATGGGATATTTCAACAGATTTGGTATGTGTACACAATAACCAATACAGGGCAGTCTGCGAACACACTGGGAATCTTGGGGTAGAAACAAGCAACTGCAGATGCTGGTTAATACACAGGACACAAAGTGCTGGAGTAACTCAGCAGCACAGGCAGCATATGTGAAGAACATGGATAGATGACGTTCCTGATAGAGACGGTTCTGATGCAACAGGGTTCCAACCTGAAACATTGAGAGGCAAAGCAGCACAGCGATAGAGATCCTGCCTTTCAACGCCAGAGATCAGGGTTTGATCCTGACTGCAGGTGCTGTCTGTACGGAGTTTGACGTTCGCTCTGTGACCGCGTGGGTTTACTCTGGGTGCTCTGGTTTCCTCCCACACTTCAAAGACATGCAGGTTTCTAGGTTAATTTGGCTTCTGTAAAGTGTAAATTGTCCCTAGTGTGTAGGATAGTGCTAATGTACTGGGTAATCGCTGGTCGGCACAGACTTGGCGGGCTGAAGAACCTGTTTCTATGTTACATCTTTAAATCATCTATCCATGTTCTCCAGAGATGCTGCCCGACCTGCTACGTTAATCCAGCACTTTGTGTTGGCTCATTAGTTTGGAAACAATGACAATGATAGAGGCGTGCCCTAGTCTTAGAGTGGGATTAAGTCAAGTTTATTATCTTATGCACAAGTACGGTAGGGGTCGGGTGCAAAACACAAATAGAAAACACAATTAGAAAACATGTCCATGGCAGTGCAAGAAAAGTTCCATTACTGAGGTAGGATTACAGTTGTGCAGGTCGATTCCAGAACCTCATGGTTGCGGGAAAGTACCTTTTCCTGAACTTGGTGGTGTGGGACTTCAGGCTTCTGTACCTCCTTCCTGATGGTAGCAGTGAGAAGAGGGAATGGCTCGGATAGTGGGTTTCCTTGGTGATAGATCCACCTTCTTAGGGCAGCATCTCATGTAGATGCTGAATGAAATACATACATAGACACAAAGGCAATAGGTACAGGAGTAGGCCTTTCGGCCCTTCGAGCCAGCACCGCGATTCAATGTGATCATGGCTGATCATTCATAATCAGTACCCCGTTCCTGCCCTCTCCCCATAATCCCATGTGCCCTAAGAGCTCTATCTAACTCTCTTCTGAATGCATCCAGTGAATCGGCCTCCACTGCCTTCTGTGGCAGAGAATTCCACAAATTCACAACTCTGTGAAAAAGTTTTTCCTCATCTCAGTTCTAAATGGTCTACCCCTTATTCTTAAACTGTGGCCCCTGGTGCTGGACTCCCCCAACATCGGGAACATGTTTCCTGCATCAAGCATGTCCAATCCCTTAATAATTTTATATGTTTCTATAAGATACCCTCTCATCTTTATAAATTCCAGTAAATACAAGCCCAGTCGCTCCATTCTTTCATCATATGACAGTTCTACCATCCCGGGAATTAACCAGGTGAACCTACGCTGCACTCCCTCAATCGCAAAAATGTCCTTCCTCAAATTAGGAGTCCAAAACTGCACACAATACTCCAGGTGTGGTCTCACCAGGGCCCTGTACAACTGCCCTCTTTGCTCCTGTACTCAACTCATCCCGTTATGAAGGCCAACATGCCATTAGCTTTCTTCACTGCCTGCTGTGCCTGCATGCTTACTTTCAGTGAGTGATGTACAAGGTCACCCAGGTCTCGATGTACTTCTCATTTTCCTAACCTGACACCATTCAGATAATAATCTACCTTCCCGTTCTTGCCACCAAAGTGGATAACCTCACATTGATCCACATTATACTGCATCTGCCATGCATCCGCCTACTCACCCAACCTGTCCAAGTCACCCTGCATCCTCAGAGCATCCTCTTCACAGTTCACACTACCACCCAGCTTTGTGTCATCAGCAAATTTGCTCATGTTACTTTCAATTACTTCATCTAAATCATTAATGTATATTGTAAATAGCTGTGGTCCCAACACCGAGCCTTGCGGCACCCCACTAGTCACTACCTGCCATTCTGAAAGGGACCCGTTAATCCCTACTTTTTGTTTCCTATCTGCCAACCAATTTTCTATGCATGTTAATACCCTACCCCCAATACCACGTGCTTTAATTTTGCCCACTAATCTCCTGTGTGGGACCTTATCAAAGGCTTTCTGAAAGTCCAGGTATGCTGCATCCACTGGCTCCCCCTCGTCCATTTTACTTGTTACATCCTCAAAGATTTCTCAATCATGATTTCCACTTCGTAATGAAACAGACAAAGTAGAGGGAAAGGAGGAAATTCAAAAGAAGGAGCAGAATTTTATCAGTGAAGTTCCGCTGAACAGGGAGATAACAAAGGCCAACAAGCAAAGGTTCCTGGTTGACTGGGACGTAGGTTAGAGAACAAGTTAGCACGTGGAAAGCAAATTATTGGATGAGCTCAAATTGCCTGAGAAAGCAAAGTATGGCACTGAAATTGATCTCAAACAAGAACGGCACGGTGGCACAGCGATAGAGTTGCTATCTCTCAACGCCAGAGACCCGGTTCGATCCTGACTATGGGTGCTGTCTGTATGGAGTTTGTACATTCTCCCTGTGGCTGCGTTCATTTTCCCCGAGTGCTCTGATTTCCTCCCATAATACAAAGACGTCCAGGTGTGTAGGTTGTATGGGAAGGAACTGCAGATGCTGGTTTAAACCGAAGATAGACACAAAATGCTGGAGTAACTCAGCGGGACTGGCAGCATCTCTGGAGAGGAGGAACGGGTGATGTTTTGGGGCTTGATCCGTTCCTTCTATCCAGAGATGCTGCCTGTCCCACTGAGTTACTCCAGCATTTTGTGTCTATTTCTAAGTTTGTATGTTAATTGACTTCAGTAAGAATTGTGAATTGTGAAGTGAGTAGGATAGCGCTAGTGTACGGGGATCGTTGGTGGGCGTGGGCTTGGTGAGCTGAAGAACCTGTTTCCGCACTGTATCTCTAAACTAAACTAAACTAAACTATCGCCAAGATTCAAGAGTGTTTTATTGTCATATGTCCCTAAACATAACAATGAAATTCGTACTTGCAGCAGCACAACAGATATCTAAACAGTGACAGGATATCTGGAAGTGAGGATACTGTCTATTTTATGTGTCTAAGCCTGTACTATTGTCTATTAATCTAAGTTAGGATCTGTTGAGTTGAGTTTTGTGTTGCTTCAGTGCCTAAACTAACCCTGCTGGTGATTACATTTGTCATAAGCAAGCTTATAATAATAACAGCCAGGAAAGAATGGCTGATCCATCAAGCTTACCACATAATATGATACTTTGACCATTGAGTCGAGGCATTTCCTACCCACCCAACCTTGCAATCTCCTGGGAAAGACACAGGATCATTTCTCCACAGTCTCCATACAGGAGCAGTCAAAACAAGTTGGGGACATTGCGTTAACTATTTGTACGTCAGATGTTAATCCACTTAACTGGGATAATTGGGCAGCACAGTGGCGCAACTGGTGGTTGCTGCCTCACAGCCCCAGAGACCTTGGCTTGATCCTGGCCTCAGGTACTGTCTGTGTGATGTTTACAAGTTCTCCCTGTGACCGCATGGGTTTCCACCAGGTTCTCCGGTTTCCTCCCACATGTGGAGGTTTTGTAGGTTAATTGGTTTTTGTAAATTTAGCATGCCTGGCATAATTTTATATACCTCGAACATGTCACTCCTTTTCACTGTCCCCTCGATAAACTAAACCCAAACTCAACCACAAACTCATTTCTCAGCCTCTGTTTTTCAGGAAAACAGGCTCAATCTATCCAATATCTCCTTATATCTTTATCCATCTTCAGCCTTCTTATTCGGGCAACATCATTGTGAATCTTTTCTGCACCCTTAATCAATTCCTTCCTGTCGTTTGGTATCCAGACGTTAATATTTTATGTTATTTTGTATAACTGTACAGTTATAGATATTTTGGGTGACTTTAACATGACATCTCAGCTGTTGTCCTCATTACATTGGCCAATGAAGACCATCATGCCTTACGCTTTCTTCAACAGCCTGCCAGTCTACGTTGCCACTTTTAGGGAAATAAGAACATGTAATCCTAGATCTCTCTGCTAAACATCACAGTGCAGGGCCCAGCCATTCACTGTTTATGTTCTGCCCTGTTCTAACCTCTAAAAAGGATCACTTCACACTTATCTCATATGGTCATAAGGTCATAACTGATAGGAGCAGAATTAGACCATTCACCCGATCCAGTCTACTCCGCCATTCAATCATGGCTGATCTATCTCACCCTCCTTGCACCATTCTCCTGCCTTCTCCCCATAACCACTGACATCTGTACTAATCAAGAATCTATCTATCTCTGTCTTAAAAATATCCATTGATTTGGCCTCCATCGAGTTATATTACATCTGCCGTTCTTTTGCCCACTTCACCAATTCATCTAGATCCTGTTGTAACGATAGATATCTTTTTTTTTTCAATTCTGGGATCATCCGAAAACTTACTAATCATGAATTCCCAAGAAAATTGCTACTGAAGCTGTACATTGATCTACTTTAATGCAAAGGACCCAAAGATATATAGCCAACAGTGCTTCGAATGTTCTTTATGTTCAGAGGTTTAGAGATACAGTGCGCCCCTTCGGCCCACCGAGTCCATGCCGACAATCGATCATCCGTACATTAGTTCTATGTTATCCCAGTTTTGCATCCCACACACTATGGACAATTTATATAAGCCCGTGGATGCATGTCTTTGGAGTGTGGAAGGAAACATGATTGCCCGGAGAAAGCCCACGCAGTCACAGGGAGAATGTACAAACTCCATATAGGCAATACCCATAGTCAGGATCGAACCTGGGTCTCTGGCACTGTGAGACAGTAACTCTACTGCTGCACCACTGTGCTGCCCCAGTGAAAAGGGAAAAAGGAAACTTACCATGCCTCCACTAATGTCCCAATAATAAATGTACCGTTGACTCCAGTCTGTCAGTGCTTATAGGAGGGACTGGGAGGAGTTGGCTGCGCCTAACGGCTGCGGCTCTCTGGCAGTCTGTTTGTCTTTTTTTCTTTTTTTTGTTTGTGTCGGTGTTGAGATGGTTTTTGTTTCTGTTTTTGGCTGTGTATGTGTGGGAGGGGGTGGGTGTGGGTGGGGTGGGGTGGGGCGGGGGAAACCTTTCTTTTATTAGGTCTCTTCCCCGGGGCGCAGCTCGCCCGCGGGGCCTTCCATCGCCCGGCGCGGCTCGGCCGCTGGACTTCATCGCCGGCGCGGCTCGGCTGCGGGACGTTTCAGTGCCCGGCGCGGCTCGGCCGCGGGACGTTTCAGTGCCCGGTGCGGCTCGGCTGCGGGACGTTTCAGTGCCCGGTGCGGCTCGGCTGCAGGACGTTTCAGTGCCTGGCGCGGCTCGGCTGCGGGACTTAACATTGCCGGCGCGGCTCGGCCGCGGGACGTTTCAGTGCCCGGTGCGGCTCGGCTGCGGGACGTTTCAGTGCCCGGTGCGGCTCGGCTGCGGGATGTTTCAGTGCCCGGCGCGGCTCGGCCGCGGGACGTTTCAGTGCCCGGTGCGGCTCGGCTGCGGGACGTTTCAGTGCCTGGTGCGGCTCGGCTGCAGGACGTTTCAGTGCCTGGCGCGGCTCGGCTGCGGGACTTAACATTGCCGGCGCGGCTCGGCCGCGGGACGTTTCAGTGCCCGGTGCGGCTCGGCCGCGGGACGTTTCGGTGCCCGGTGCGGCTCGGCCGCGGGACGTTTCAGTGCCCGGTGCGGCTCGGCTGCGGGACGTTTCAGTGCCTGGTGCGGCTCGGCTGCAGGACGTTTCAGTGCCTGGCGCGGCTCGGCTGCGGGACTTAACATTGCCGGCGCGGCTCGGCCGCGGGACGTTTCAGTGCCCGGTGCGGCTCGGCTGCGGGACGTTTCAGTGCCCGGTGCGGCTCGGCTGCGGGATGTTTCAGTGCCCGGCGCGGCTCGGCCGCGGGACGTTTCAGTGCCCGGTGCGGCTCGGCTGCGGGACGTTTCAGTGCCTGGTGCGGCTCGGCTGCAGGACGTTTCAGTGCCTGGCGCGGCTCGGCTGCGGGACTTAACATTGCCGGCGCGGCTCGGCCGCGGGACGTTTCAGTGCCCGGTGCGGCTCGGCCGCGGGACGTTTCGGTGCCCGGTGCGGCTCGGCTGCGGGACGTTTCAGTGCCCGGTGCGGCTCGGCCGCGGGACGTTTCGGTGCCCGGTGCGGCTCGGCTGCGGGACGTTTCAGTGCCCGGTGCGGCTCGGCCGCGGGACGTTTCGGTGCCCGGTGTGGCTCGGCCGCTGGACTTAACATCGCCCGGTGCGGCCGCGGGAAGTTTCGGTGCCCGGGGGGGCTCGGCCGCGGGGCCTTCCATCCCCTTGCGGGGGCTGTGCATGTCGGTTGCCTCGGTAGGGGTCGAGCTGTCTGTCCGTGGGCGCGGGGGGGAGGAGAGGGGAAGTTTTGTTGCCTCCATCACAGTGAGGGGGTGTTTGGAGTCACTGTGATGGATGTTTGTGTTGGGGTCGTGTGTCCTGGGTTCTTTTCTTTTTTGCTGTGTCTTGTGACTGCTGAAATTTCGTTCGGTGTTTGTGCCGAATGACAATAAAGTTTTGTTATGTTATGTTATGTTATAATAAGATATAAAGTTGGGATTGTCACCAGCAATGCTAACAGAGTGCTACCTTTCTTGAAAATCAGAACAATTTTTTTTTTAAACCTGGAAATCTGAAACAAAACAGAAAATGCCGGGAACACTAAGCAGGGTGGGCAGCATCTGTGGAAAGAGAAATAAAGTTAATGTTCCAGTCCTGATGAAGGGTCTTCGACCTGAAGTGTTAACTTTTCTTTCTCTTTCTGCAGATACTCCCTGAGCTGCTGAGTGTTTCCAGTATTTTTATATGTTATGTGTTTTTATGTTTCAGCATAGGACGCAGTTCTTATGTGAGCAGATGAGATTAGTGTAGACGGCAAGAAGTTTGGCATGGTCATGATGCGTTGAACGGCCATTTCTATGCTGTATGTTTCCATGATTCCTAACATGCTCATTTGACAATGATCTCTATCCAACTGCAAATATAAGACCATAAGACATAGGAGCAGAATTAGGCCATTCAGCCCGTCAAGTCTGCTCCACTATTTGATCATGGTTGATCAATCTTTCCCTCTCAAACCTATTCTCCTGCCTTCCCTACATAACCTTGGAAGTTCTTACTAATCAAGAACCTATCAATCTCCGCCTTAAAAATATCCAACGTCTTGGCCTCAACAGCCATCTGTGGCAATGAATTCCACAGATTCACCACCCTCGGGCTAAAGAAATATCCAAGTACATTTTATAATTGCAAGAGCAAAATATCCAGGAGAACCTTAATCGTTTTCTCCATCTATACTACCACCAGTCTCAAAGCAAAAGAAAGAGATCTACAAAGGCATAAGGGCTTGAGCTGGCTGTGGGAGATTAAGAAACTACATAAAATGTTGTAACAGATATCAAACAATGGCTAATGTTTAAAGAAAGAATGCTTTGTTTTCAACCAATATATGTTCCTTTTATGGACAAAGATCAGAGGAAAAATTCATCCAGCTGTAACTGGCTGAAATAAAGTTAAAGATAGATCAAAGGAGGAAGCTTGTAATATTGCTGCTATAATACTTGAAGTTTAAAAATGCTTCAGAATTCAGTAGAGGGCTAAGGTTGGGATAAAATGGAAAGTACAATGCATAAGTAATCTAGAAACATGAAAGCAGGTGGTAATATTTTCCACAGGTCTGTAAAAGGAATAGATTAACAGAAATTAATGTGGTTCTTTCACAGATTGAAGTAAGTAAAGTTATCCTGGGAAATAACAAATGGTAGAGAATTTAAGCAAATATTTTTCATCTGTCTTCAAAAAAGAAGGCAGAAGAATTAAACAAATATTTTACATCTGGCTTCAAAGGACAAAGCAGAGAAATCAAACAGATATTTTATATCTCACTTCAAAGAAAAAAAAGCAGAGAACTTAAACAGATTTTTAATGTTTGTTTTCAAAGAAGAAGACACGTAAATCCTCCTGGAAATCGTGAAGAACAACTCTGGAGAGAATGCGGAGCTGAAAGAAATGAATGTGATTACAATAATACAATAATATTATAGAGGTGTGCAAAAGCATCAGAGGGACAGATCGGGTGGACGCACAGAGTCTCTTGCCCACAGCAGGGGAATCAAGAACCAGAGGACATGGGTTTAAGCTGAGGGGAGGAAAGATTTAATAGGAACCCGACAGGTAACTTTTTCACACGAAGGGCAGTGGGGGAATGGAACGAGCTGCCGGAGGAGACAGTTGAGGCAGGTACTATCACAACATTTAAGAAGCATTTAGACAGGTACATGGATAGGTCCATTAGATTTGGTCCATTAGAGGGATATGGACCAAATGCAGACGTGGGACTAGTGTAGATGGGATATGTTGGCCGGTGTGGGGAAATTGGGCCGAAGGGCCTGTTTCAATGCTATATAACTCTAACTCAATACATAGCATTGGAGAAATTATGTTCCCAGGACTTGGCTTGCACATTCACATTCGGAAAGAGATGGAGATAATGAACAGACTCGACGTCAGCTCCAAAGGTTTCATAGATTCTACAAGACTTAAGGTACGGGTCAAGCAACATCACTGGAGAACATGGAGAGGTAACGTTTCGGGTCGGGACCTTCTTCAAACTGATTGTGTGTGTGGGGGGGGGGGGGGGGGGGTAGAAACCTGGAAGAGAGGAGGGTCATGATGAAGCTTGGCAAAGAAAATGTAGAAACAAAGAAGTGTCGATGCTGGTTGATACTAAAGATGGACACAACGTGCTGGAGTAACTCAACAGGTCAGGCAGCATCTCTGGAGAAAGACTGAAGAAGGGTCCCAACCTGAAACATCACCCATCCTTTTACTCCAGAGAGGCTGCCTGACCCACAGTTACTCCAGCACTTTGTGTCTATCCTTGGCACAGAGTTGGCTGATACAGGTGAGTTGGGGGAGGGGTGGGAGAGGGGGGAGGGGGTTGATAAGCAGATGGTGTACAAAGGTGAGAAATATAAAGACAGAAGGTGTGAGACAAAACAATTGAGGTGTTGCAAATTGTGATGTGAGAGGAAGAAATGTAGGTGGAAGGGGAGGGGAGAAATAGGTGTGAGTCCAGGTGGGGCACAGGGCAGGAGGAGGGGGGGGGCGGGTGGTGGAAAGGAGGAAGCAGCAAAGGAGGGGGAAGAAGGGAGAGGGGGAGAGTTTTGTTGTTATCTAAAATTGGAGAATTCATTGCTCGGACCGTTGAGTTGCAAGCTGCCCAAGCGGAAAATGAGGTGCTGTTCCTCGTATTGGCATGTGGCCTCACTCTGACAATGGAGGAGGCCCAGGGTAGAAAGGTCAGTATGGGAATGGAAAGAGAAGTTAAAGTGGTTCACAACCGGGGGATCCAGTAGGTCACTTGAACCCTCGACTCAATGAGTTTAATGTCGAACAACAACCACCCCTTTACACTAATCTTTCACTAGTCCCATTTTATGTTTTGTTAGAGATACAGCATGGAAACAGGCCCTTCGGACCAATGCATCCCCACCGACCAGTGATCACCCCATACACTAGCACTACCCTACACACTAGGGACAATCTATTATTTGCAGAAACCAACTAAACTACACACCTGTGCGTCCTTGGAGTGTGGGAGGAGACCGTAGCACCCGGACAAAAAACAAACGTGGTCACAGGGAGAATGTACAAAATCCGTTCAGGCAGCACCTGTAGTCAGGATCAAACCCGGGTCGCTGGCGCTGGGAGGCAGCAACTCTACTGCTGCGCCACTGTGTCGCCAGCGTTATTCCCCCTACGTTTTTTCCAACTCATCCCAGATTCCACCACTCACAGACACCATCAAACCTAATCCTTGGGATGTGGGAGGAAACCAGAGGTTCCGGGGAATACCAAGTGATCACAGGGAGAACCTGCAAACTCCACATGGACAGCAGCGGAAGTCAGAATTGAACCTGGACCACTGGAGTTGTTTGGTAGGAGTGTGCCTCGCCAACCATAAAAGGCTTTAAGCCTTTGGGATGCACGGAATGAGATGTGAAAGGCTTCTATTCTATTTTCTGACTGCCTTCCTTGCCTGGCTGCTTTTACTTCTGAACGTTCTTAAATATATTTATTAAAGCCTTTCATTCTGTGAAATTCTGTCCTAAACAAATTATTTGCAGTTCCGTTGATGATTCAGATGGAACCACGTCAGCACATTTTTGTCTACTCTCCATGTTTTGTTTAGAAATCCTTTATACGCCCTCCTTTAGCATACTGAGAACTGCTGACTTTAAACTTATTTTCACTTGTCCGTCTGTAACGTTAGAGAGAGACACACACCAGGAACTGCAGATGCTGGAATCTTGAGCAAAAGGAGTGTTAGGGGAACATTCCCCTGCTCTGTACACACACTTACCCTCCCCGAGTCCCTTCTTTCCCTTTTGTCCCACCTCTCACCCCTTCCCCCCCCCCCCAACCCATCCCCCTCCACCTATATCCCTCCATCTGGCTTTACAATTCACTCCACCTATTCTCCATGTAACTGACACCCTTTTGACTGCTTCTCACTTCTAGCCTTTGTCACTTACTACACCACAGTTACGACACTACAGTTACTCACCAGTATCCACCTATCACTTAAGATCGTGGATGGTTATGTTTCAGTCTGAATAAGAGTCTTGACTTGAAATGTTCCCCAGACTTGCTGCCTGACCCGATGTTACTCCAGCACTTTGTGCCCTTTTGTGTATTAACCATCACCTGCAGTTCTTTATTTCTCCACCTGTCACTTGCCAGGCTTTGTCTCACCTCACTTCTCTTTTCCAGCTTTCTCCCCCCCCCCCCCCCTATTATAATTTGTCCAAAGAAGGTACAGCTGGTAGACTAGATACCTCACAGGGCCAAAGTCCCAGGTTCGATCCTGATCTCGGGTGCTGTCTGTGTGGAGTTTGCATGTTCTCCCTGCGATTACGTGGAGTTCGTCCAGGTGCTCCAGTTTCCACACGCATCCCAAAGACGTGCAGGTTTGTAGGTTAATTGGCACCTGTAAATAGCCCCTAGAGTGTAGGGATGGGATAACATAGAACTAGTGTGAATGAGTGATCGAAGGTCAGCATGGACTTGGTGCCTGAAGGGCCTATTTCAATCAATGAATCATGTAAGGGTCCCGACCTGCCTAATCCCTCCACAAATGCTGGCTTTCCTGCTGAGCTCCTCCAGCATTTTGTGTTATGTTGTAATTTTATAAAGTTGTGACATTTCTCCAGATTTCGGCAAAATCATGAGAGGAATAGATCAGGTAAACCCAGAGTAGGGGAATCGGGAACTAGAGGCATAGGCTTAAGGTGAGGGGGGAATGATTTAATGGGAACCTAAAGGGTCACTTTTTGTTACACAAATGTTAGTGGGTGTATGGAACAAGCTGCCAGAGGAGGTAGTAGAGGCAGGTACTATCGCAATGATTAAATATGTTTTATATGGATTGGATAGTTATAGAGGGATATGGGCCAAACACAAGCAGGTGGGATTAGTGTAGATGGGACATGTGGTTACTGTGGGCAAATTGGGCCAAAGGGCCTGACTCCATCTATAAGGCATATTATGGAGACATCAACACAGTAAGGTTTTAATACTACCAGACCACTATTAGATGTAAGCATTGACTCTATTAGCCAAATGATTTTGGGCCAATTCTTTATTTACTCTGCTATATTCTGAATTCAGCCATCAAAGGTATTAAAAGTAACCAAACTAGAATGATTAATGCAATATATAGAAACAAAGAACTTCAGATGCTTGTTAATACACAAAAGGACAGAAAGTGCTGGTGTAACTCAGCAGATCAGGCAGCTTCTCCGGAGAACATGGATAGGTGATGTGTCGGGTCTGAAGAAGGGTCTTGACCCGAACGGTCACCTATCCATGTTCTCCAGAGATGCTGCCTGACCCGCTGAGTTACTCCAGCACTTTGCAAACTATTATGATTATTAGATTTAACAACATAAATGTCTTAGACTTATAACACCCGATTTTACACGTTTTACATTTATTAATCCAACTTTAACCATCAGGAGAACTATATAATCAAATTGGGATGAAGTCTTTGATTTTCTATGTTATGGCAAAACATGAAAGAAAAATAGCCTACACATTTAATCATAGTATTATGTAAGTCCTACTTCTGTAGGTGTTTCACAGGTAGCATTATTAAATTAAATCTGACATTAAGCCATATGTTTTGACAACCAAACCAAAGATCATTCAAAGAGATAAATGTTATTGAGCTTTGCAAAGGAGGACTGGGAAATAGAAAGGGAGAGAGAATTAACAAACGGAAAGCCAGAATGTGGCGACTTGGCACCAAATTCTCTCTCACCTACGAGTTCCCATATTAGTTTCCATAAACACCAGTCATTTATTCCCCACTGCTGTTGCTATTAGTCACGGTTGCCCAGAGGCAAATCATCACAACCCTTCAAATTCAGGAGTATTTAAGTGGTTACAGACGAAAATAATCTAGAGTGGTATAAGTTTGAGACAGAACAGGGCTCACTTCAGTTTGAAAGAGAATAGGATTACAGGAAAATAAATGGGGAAAGGAGATCGTAGAACATGGCGGGCACAGTTGCGCAACGGTAGAGTTGCTGCCTTACAGCGCCAGAGACCCGGGTTCCATCCTGATTTGGGGTGACATCTGTACGGAGTTTGTATGTTCTCTTTTTGACTGCATGGGTTTTCTAAAGGTGCGGATTCCTCCCATGCTCCAAAGATATACAGGTTTGTAGGTTAATTGGCTTCAATAAAATTAATTGTCCCCAGTGTGTTGGATAGTGCTAGTGCATGGGGATCGCTGGTCGGCGTGGACACAGTGAGCCAAAGGGCCTGTTTCTGCACTGTATCTCTAAAGTCTAAAATCTAAACACCAAATGATGGTGTAGCTCAGTAGATCAGACAGCATCTCTGGAGAAAATGGATTGGCGGCGTTTCGGGTTGGGACCCTTCTTTAGACTGATTATAGTAAAGGGGAGAAAACTGGGAAAGAGGTGGGAGCTGGAAAAAGCCCGGCAAGTGATAGGTGGATATAGGAGAGGGGGGCTTTAAGATGACTGGGCAATAGCTAGAGATGAAAAGGAGATAAGCAGACAAAGGGTTTGATAAGGAGCGAAGAGACTTGAAAGATCAGTGAAATGTAAAGCCAGAGGGAAGGAGAAAGGTGGAATGAGATGGGGCAAGGGAAAGCGGGGTGGAATGGTGGGAGAATGGGTCAAGAAAGGGGGAAGGAGGAAGAAAGATAAATGTTGTGGTGTTACTTAAAATTGGAGAATTCAATGTCCATACTGTTAGGTTGTAAGCTACATAGGCAGAATAGACTTTTAAGATACAGCGTGGAAACAGGCCCTTTGACCCACCAAGTCCGCACTGGCCAGCCTGGAGGACCATCATGTACACTAGCACTATCTTACGCAGTAAGGACAATTTACAATTTACAGAAGCCAACTAACCTACAAACCTGCACGTCTTTGGGATGTAGAAAGAAACCAGAGCACCCGGAGAAAACCCACATGCTCACAGGGAGAAGAAACAAACTCCAAACAGCCAGCACACGTAGTCAGGATCGAACCTGGGTCTCTGGCGCTGTAAGGCAGCAACTTTACCATTTGTGGACACAGAATATGAGGTGCTGCTCATACAGTTTGCGTGTGGCCTCACTCTGGCAATGGAGGAGGCCCAGGGCAGAAAGGTCAGGATGGGAATGGGAGGAGGAATAAGATCGATGGGATTGCTCTGTGATTTGGAGTATACTCCATGTTGCAAGACTAAAATAGGAAATAAAAAGCAAAAACAGGAATATAAGAAAGCAAGAAAAGTTTGGATTTTGTTCTTCATACCAAATTTTCTGAACTTTAATAAGATTACAAGAATAATGTAGATATTGAAGTTCTTGTTAATATTTTGATTAAATTGTTTTTTACTTTGTTAATTCTTCCACACGTTAAATTGAGCAACACACCTGCGTTGACCGCTTTACATCACCTGTTTACACTTGGATATTTGAAGGGAACATCATGACACCATATCAGTTCCAATCATTTTAAGGAAAATAATTTTGATGTATAAATTACACCCACGCTGCTATCCAAATGCCCCATTGATATTCACCACAGACATAATGGGTTTGGCACAGACATCGTGGGCCGAAGGGCCTGTTCCTGCGTTATACTGTGACATGTTGTATATTACAATGATTAGTCGGAAAAATAGGATTATTAGAAAGAAAAGGCATCAGGGAGAAGATGTTGTTTCAAGATTGTTATTCAATCCCAGGACAGAGCAAAAGATGATCTTCAAGGATGTTTGCTGATCTATCTCTAGTCTAGTTTAGTTTAGTTTACTTTAGTTGAGTTTAGAGATGCTGCATGGAAATAGGCCTTTCTGTGCACATGCCCACGTCTATCATCTGTTCACAGCAGTTCTATGTTATCCCACTTTCCCACCCACTCACTGCACAATCGGGGCAATTTACAGAGGACAATTAACCTACAAACCCGCACGTCTTTGGGATGTGGGAGGAAACCGGAGCACCTGGAGGAAACACACGTGATCACAAGGAGACCCGAGGTCAGGATCAAACCCGGGTTTCAGGTGCTGTGAGGCAGCAGCTCTACCAGCTGTGCCACTATGCCACCCGCGTGTGGATTTGTAGGCTAATTGGCTTCTGTAAATTGCCTCTAGGATGCAAATGTGGGCTAACGTAGAACTAGTGTATAACTAACACTGTGGACAGCTCAATTGTAATCATGTATCAGAAAGAAAACTGCAGATGCTGGTTTAAATCGAAGGTAGACACAAAATGCTGGATTAACTCAGCGGGTCAGGCAGCATCTCTGAAGAGAAGGGATAGGTGACATTTCGGGTCGACACCCTTCTTCAGACCCTTAATCATGTATAGTCTTTCCACTGACTGGATAGCACGCAAGGGATTTCCCCAGGTGCTCCGGTTTCCTCCCGCATTCCAAAGACATGTAGGTTTGTGGGTTAATTGGCTTCTGTAAAAAAGTATTGTTCCTAGTGTGTAGGATAGAACTAGTGTATGGGGTGATTACTGTTGGGCTCAGACTCGGTGGGTTGGAAGGCCTGTTTCCACGCTGTATCACTAAACTAAACTGAAGTAGATGCACCGAGTAGAGGGGAATCAAGAACCAGAGGACATAGGTTTAAGGTGAGAGAGGGAAAGGTTTAACAGGAACCTGAGAGGCAACTTATTCACACATAGAGTGGTGAGTATATGGAATAAGATGCCAGAGGAGGTAATTGAGACAGATAATACGACAACATTTAAAAGAGGCTTATTGAGAGGACAGGTTTAGAGGGGTAGGGTCCAATCGTGGGCAGGTGGGACTAGTGTAAATGGGGCATCTTGGTGGCATGGGCAAGTTGGGCCGAAGAGCCTGTTTCCCTGATGTCTGACTCTCTGATATTTGGTGGGTTGTTACTGGTGTGCTCGCCGGCTGAAGAGGACTGTGTTCTTGGGTTGGGAGAGCAGGCTCCCGCCGGCAATGGCACAATGAACCCCCTGTTACTCTCTCGGTGTCTGGACTTGCTGCTTGCCGAGTTTCTCTGCAGTTTTACGAAGGTTTGCTGTGTCCCCGTATAAGGGAAAAATAAAGACGCGGGGGCGAGGCCCTGGAAACAGATTTAACTGTTCAATCCCGGACAGCAAGAGCACGCAAGCAAGGAAAGTATTCATACTAGATCTATTTGAAGATAAAGAGGAAGAAACTGCTGTGAAAAAGGTCCCGCAGCAGAAGATCAGCAAAAGTAAGACATTCTCGATGTATTTTGCTTTCATTTTTTGTTTTTAACCGAGTTTGTTCTTCTGACTCCTTATCCGAGGACAGTTTTACTTTGTAAACGTTCGCAAGTCTCAACTCTTCTTGTTAAACGCCTGCCTTTAAATGTTCGCGAATGGTTTTCGTTTCGACTCCCTGAAACAACTCTCTTTGTCAACATCAGATGCTGCTTTAACTCCCGTTGATTGTTGGCTAGATTAACACCTAGATTAACACCCAGCCATCCCCAAACAAACTCAGCTAAGCTTTTTTTTTTAAGGAAGGTTGTGATATATCCTCGTCTTCATTTATACACAGTCAAGACGCAATAAACAGGAAAAGTCTGTTTGTAAACCAGGAGGCAATGGATGGACAGTGAAGACGTGTCACTTTCTGTGAAGATAGATACAAAATGCTGGAGTAACGCTGCGGGACAGGCAGCATCTCTGGAGACAAGGAATGGGTGACGTTTCTTGTTATTTTAAACCAGGGGCTTACCTGCATTGGAGTTGCCTTTGATTCCTGAGACCATTGGTTGATGGGTTGTTGCCCAGCAGGTACTATTGCACCGTCGAAGAAGCATCTAGGCAGGCACATGGTCATAGGATGTTTCGAGGAATATGGGCCAAACACAGGCAGGTGGGACTAGTGTAGATGTGGGCAAGTTGGACGGTGTGGGCAAGTTGGACGGTGTGGGCAAGTTGGGCTGAAGGGACTGTTTTCACGCGTTATGACTCTGTAACATGCCCCGTCTATGCTAGTCCCACTGGCCTGTGTTTAGCCCCATCCCTGTAGAATGTGT
Organism: Rhinoraja longicauda; assembly: GCF_053455715.1. NCBI lineage: Eukaryota > Metazoa > Chordata > Chondrichthyes > Rajiformes > Arhynchobatidae > Rhinoraja > Rhinoraja longicauda. The sequence continues at coordinate 12,374,931 of NC_135967.1, read as the reverse complement.
CCTGACAACATCGCCTGGCTAGCTGACCCCTGCAACACCATCAGGACAATGTCTATGCCCGAGTCACGAACTACATTTATAACAACTTTCAGACTTGAATCTTGAAAAATGGCACCAAAAGATGGTGACTCTTGCATATTGTCTCAGTGTGCTATTCCTTTTCACTTGTACTTAACTATGATTGTGCTTATGTATAGTCATACTTCTACTGAACTCTATGCAAAAAAGGAATTTCACCGTACCTCAGTGCATGTGACAATAAAGTACGAAGTCAAGAGTGTTTTATTGTCATATGTCCCAAACCGAACAATGAAATTCTTACTTGCAGCAGCACAACAGAATATGCAAACATAGCACTCCATAAACAATATAATAAACCAAAAAAAGTTCAGTATCAATATATACTTTATATAGTATATATAGATAGTGGCCCAGCGGTAGAGTTGCTGTTTTACAGCACTTGCCACACCAGAGAATCAGGTTCAATCCCGACTACAGGTGCTGTCTGTATGTAGTTTGTACGTTCTCCCCGTGACTGCATGGGTTTTCTTCAAGATCTTCGGTTTTCCTCCCGCACTCCAAAGACGTACAGGTATGTGGGTTAATTGACTTGGTGTATGTGTAAATTGTCCCGAGTGTGTGTTAATGTGCGGGGATCACTGGTCGGTGCAGACTAGGTGGGCCAAAGGGCCTGTTTCCATGCTGTATCTCTAAACTAAACTAAAATATACACATTCATACATATACACACACATAAAACAAAGAAACAAACTATTTAATGCAAAAAGACAAAACCAATGCCCCCAAGTCTATGTAGTTCAGAGCCCATTTGGGGGTTGTAGTGTTCAATAGCCTGATGGCTGTAGGGAAGAACCTTTTCCTGAACCTAGACGTTATAGTTTTCAGGCTCCTATATCCAAAGACTGGCTGGTGAGGCCACCAAAGATAACTCCCTTACCCTGGCTTTATCGTATATCCACTCCAAAGACGTACAGGTTTGTAAGTTAATTGACGTGGAATAAATGTAAAGTTGTCCCTAGTGTGTGTAGGACAGTGTTAATGTGCAGGGATCACTGGTCAGTGCAGACTCTGCAGGCTGAAGGGCCAGTTTCCACGATGTATCTGTAAACTAAAACGAAACTAAACAAAAATAATGTGGGTCTCTGATGGTGCTGGCTGCCTTCAATATGCTCACTCCCGGACACTTGTAAAAGTTCAAGAGGGTACTGTCTGATATATCTTCGCAATCTTCAATGATTTAACGCTACATCTCAGGAAGCAGAGGTGTTGATGGGCTTTCTTTATAATTGCATCAGTGTGCTGGGTCCAAGAAAGATCCAGGAAAGGTCCATTGAACCATCGAGCATTACACAAGAGTTACCATGTTTCGGTGTCATTTTTCATGATTCAAGTCTAAAATTGTTACAAATTTAGAGTTCTTAACTTGGCCATTCAGGCCCATTGTCCTGGCGACATTGAAGTGTCGGCCTGTCCAAACTAAGTTGTTGGTGTCCAACAGCGCTGCTCCACCGCTCCGTGCCACTGCAGGCTGTTAAGACCAGAGATAACCCCCTTACCCCTCCGCAGACTAACACTCTGGGATCTTTTTCATCTCTGAGAGAGGGTGGGTGAGGCTTGCGTTTGACTTTCACAGGAGTTCCTGGGTCAGCAAGGAGACATGGTGAGTTTAATTGCATACAATTGAAACGGGAGAAGATTCGCTCTGTAATGAGTTTGTGCAAAGCTTTGAAGCTTAAATCTTGTTATTTTTTATAGCAAAAAGTAATTTGCAATTTAATCGCAGGCTAGAGGCAGGGAGCAGATATTCCCCACTGTCATTCCCTACTTGTTTGGGTCTAAAGACTGTTTTTAAGATAACTCATGGCAATTATATATAGCTACCGTCTCACCGTATGTATATAATCTTTTGCAGTCTAGAATGGTAATTTCTCCTTGACTGTCAATTATACCATTCTGCTGAACAAAGGAGACAGCTCAGCCTCCAGAAATTAACCATTTGACCTTGGTTAACAAATATGTCCTTGTTGTTGGTAGTGGTATAAGCTGGAAAATGATGCTCAAACTCAAAGTGCTAAAGCCCTGAACCAAAAGAGATAAATATCTACGATTATAGGGCAATGCTGCTTAATGTTGCCTCATAAGCCAACTGCGTCACTTTTGGAATCCCAGAAATAATCTGCACCACCTCCAAGGGAGACAGATATATGGTCCTCGATATAAAGAGAACTAAACCGCTCTTGCTTTTTCCAGTCGGGGAAACTTCAGGGTAATTTTCGACGTTCATCTTGTGGTTCTGCTCGAATTACTTGGATAATTTTAGCAACGTCCTTAGGCCCGAAAGAAGATTTCTTCTGGCCGTTTTTTTAGACTTTAAACTTTAGAGATATAGCACAAAAACAGGCCCTTCGGCCACCCAAGTCCCCACTGACCAGTGATCACCCCGTACACTAGCACTATCCTACACGCTAGGGATAATTTAAACGATTTTAACGAAGCCAATTAACTTACAAATCTGAATGTCTTTGGGATGTAGGCGGAAACCCCACACGATCACAGAGAGAACATTCAAACTCTGTAGAGGCAGCACCTGTAGTCAGGATGGAACCCGGGTCTCTACCGCTCTACAGCTGCGCCACTGTGCTGTTCCACTCTCTAACAGACTGCCCCCAAGTTACGTAAAGGTAGTCTCTCTGAGAACTGTCCTAATCCAGTAAGTTTTCATGTTCATAAGACATAGGAGCAGAATTAGGCCATTCGGCCCATCGTGTCTGCTCTGCCATTTGATCATGGCTGATCATTTTTCCCTCTCAACCCCATTCTCCTGCCTTCTTTCCATAACCTTTGACACCCTTACTAAGTTTTCTCAGGATGTTCAGAGAAGATTCATAAGGTTGATTCCTGAGAAGAGGGAGTTGCTTGATCTTCAGGAGTTGAGAAGAATGAGATGTTGAAATATGTAAGATGTTGAAGGGGTTTGACAAGGTAGGTGTAAAGAGGATGTCTCTTCTTGGAGAGGAAAGGGGCAAGCCTTCAAAGTAAATGGTTGTCCATTTAGAATGGAGATGAGAAAACATTTCCTTTCCCAAAGGGTTGTGAATCTTTGGCGGTTGATTTGACCATGTCTATAAGGCACACGAGTAGAATTATGTCATTCAGCCCATTGAGTCTACTGTGCCATTCAAACATGGCTGATCTAGTTTTCCTCTCAATTCCATCCTCCTGCCTTCCCTCCGTAACCTTTAACTGAATGGGGCGGCACAGTGGTACAACAGTAGAGCCGCTGCCTTACAGCGCCAGAGACCCAGGTTCGATCCTGATCTCGGGCGCTGTCTGTACAGAATTTGTACATTCTCCCCGTGACCATGTGGGTTTTTCTCCGGGTGCTCCGGTTTCCTCCCACGTTCCAAAGACGTGAAGGTTTGTAGGTTTATTGGCTTCTGTAAATTGTCCCTAGTGTGTAGGATAGTGTGCAGGTGATCACAGTTCGGCACAGAGCCTGTTTCCACACTGTTTCCAGGCTGTACCTCGAAAACTAAAAAAAACTAAAACTAATTGCAAGAGCATCTTTTTAACTGCAGATATGTGCCAGGTTGGGACCAAATATTGGCACAACTGATGTAAGGGAATAACTACTCCAAACAGCTGTCCCCTTGGTCAAAACAATACAATGGGTCTAGTACAACCACGTTCAGTGTTTGGAAGTGAACTTGCCTGGGTTTCTGGTCTCCTGTCTTATTCACTATCATGCATTTCAGTATGGAAGCTTTCTTTGTCGCTAAGTTAGAAACGTGCACTTATCTGCTTAACGCTGTACTTGTATTGACTTTCAGTGGGTTTTACAGCTGCCTTTTCATTATTTAGACTTTAGACTTAGTTTAGTTGAGTTTATTGTCACGTGTACCAAGGTACAGTGAAAAGCTTTTGTTGCGTGCTAACCAGTTAGTGGAAAGACTATACATGATTACAGTCGAGCCGTCCACAGCGTACAGATACATGGTAAAGGGAATAAAGTTTAGGGCAAGATAAAGTCCAGAGATAAAGCACGGAAACAGGCCCTTCGGCCCACTGAGTCCATGCCGACCAGCGATCACCTCGAACATTAATACTATTCTAAATACGAGGGACAGTTTACAATTTTACTGAAGATAATTAACCTGCAGACCAAACCTAATGCACCCAGAGAAAACCCATGTGGTCACAGGTAGAACGTACAATCTCCATACAGCCAGCACCCATAATCATCTATCTTTAAGTTGTAGAGTCGTAGAGACCTGATCTGAAACATCACCCACCATGTTCTCCAGGGATGCTGCCTGACCCCTGAGTTGCTCTGGCACTCTGTGTCCTCTCTGGTTTCAAACAGTCTTGTTCCGTTCCCCACCATCCGAGCCTTGCTCTCACTTCCATGGTCAGGCTGGAGGTACAGAAGCCTAAAGTCTTCCTGGAATAAACTGAACTAAAAAACAGAGCTACTACCGAAAATATATATTTTAATGTTTTTTTAAAAATATTTCTGTAAGTCCTAACTTGGAAACATTTAAAATTATTCACTGCTTAGACAACAGGTCTGATGTCTACGCCTGCCGTCTTTCCATGCTGTATTTCCAAAGTTTCTTGTCTTTAGTTTGTAGCTTTTTTTTAAGTTTAGAAATACAGCGTGGAAAGAGGCCCTTCAGCCCACCGAGACCGCGCCGACCAGCGATCCCCGTTACACTAGCACTATCCTACACGCTAGGGTCAATTTACAAATTTTACTGAAGCCAATTGACCTCTTTGGAGTGTGGGAGGAAACCGGAGCAGTCGGAGAGACCCCTGACGATCATGGGGGAGAATGTACAAACTCCATACACAGCACCCGTAATCAGGATCAAACTCAAGTCCCTGGTACTGTGAGGCAGCAGCTCTGCCATTGAGACCGGACTGGACTGGACTGGACTGGACCTGGACCTGGATCTGCTCCTGGACCTGCTCAGTGGAATGCACCCCATGAGCATGTCACAAACATGCTGACACTTGTCTTGCCCAATGCCCCGGGCTCTCCCAGTTGCACCCTTTTGCCTCTTAGTGCCCTCCTGGGTAATCCCACAGGGGGCAGTACCTCCCACTTTGGGAACCACTGATTTAGAGCAAGGAGATCCATGTCTATTCCACACATCCAGCCTGCGTTCTGCTGTGGAATGTGTGAAGCAGCTTCAGAGAACCAAAGGTTAAAAGAAAAACTAACCAAGCTATTCTCTTGACAAACTGTTTTCTTGTTTCCATATCAAGAATGTGCACATTGCTATTCTAACTATGTTGGGCCGATCTATTTTGGAAACCACATGAAATGGAAGAGATGAAAGTGCTTGCATGATGTTAAACAGAAAGGAAATGAAACAGCAATTCTTCAGTTTAATTACAATTCTGTAAACTCATCCAGCAACAGCAACAAAAATGACATATCTTAATTGTGACCAAACAATTCCTGGATAATTAATTTGGTGTGAGAGAAAAACTAGGTTGTAGGGGTTAACTAGACTCCTTTCACAAAGGGCTGGCACAGACATGATGGGTTGAAAGGTCTACTTCGGTCTTCTTCCTACAACACACTGTGATTTAATTCACCTTTATCATCTCAAAAAGATCGGCAGCATGGTGGCGCAGCGGTAGAGTTGCTGCCTCACAGCGCCAGAGACCCGGGTTCGATTCTGACAACAGGTTCTGTCTGTATGGAGTTTGTATGTTCTCCCTGTAACCACGTGGGTTTTCTCCAGGTGCTTTGGTTTCTTCCCACGCTCCAAAGGCATACAAGTTTGCAGGTTAATTGGCTTCAGTAAAATTGTAAACTGTTCCTAGTGTGTATGAGAGTGTTAGTGTTCGGGGATTGCTGGTTGGTATGGTTTCTGTGGGCCGAAAGGCCTGTTTTCGTGCTTATCTCTAAATTCTAAAAACTTCACACTATTTCAGTCACCTTTCCAATCTCAAACAGATCTAAAGGAAATCAATTTAGAAACTGCTTTTGTTGGAGATCCCAAATAAACCTTGTTTTCAACATTGGCTGATAAAGATCACAGCTGGAAATTTCTTTAAAAATAATAAATCCCTGGTTCTTTCCAACAAATTCCATTTCCTGGCTCCAGTCAACTTTAGTTAGGGAGTTCCCAAACCCTGAGCATCCTAATGGATACCATCAGCCAAGTTGGCCTGCTGAGTTCAGTGAATGGAATCCTTTCTTGGCTAATGTTCATTCCATTCCTTCAGTCTGCTGACTGACTGACTGGAGAGTTCTTGTTCATGTGTTGGATAAAAAAATAGCTTCAAAGTTGCTTGAGAGGCTGACTACCTGACAAAGCTACCTACCTATAGCTGGAGACAAAGGTAGTAGAACATAGAACATTGAACAGTACAGCACATGAACAGGTCCCTCAAAGGGAACAGGCCCTCAAAGTGCTTGCCAAACATAACACCAAGACAGGCAAGACAGACAAGCTGCTTGGGCAGTTTACAACCCAGTGGTATGAATATGAATTTCTCTAACTTCAAGTAACCCTTGTATCCCCACTCCCTCCATCCCTCCCCCACCCAAGTCATACCAGCTTGAAAGTCGTCGTGTTGAGTCTCATTGTTTATTCTCGTTTTCACCTAGGCCACAGCCAATAATGGCCTGTTTCCTTTATCATCGTTACTTTTTTTTGCATATCTTTCATTCCTTTGTTCTGTCTCTCTCTATATCGCCATCTATATCCCTCGTTTCCCTTTCCCCTGACTCTCTGTCTGAAGAAGGGTCTCGACCCGAAACGTCACCCATTCCTTTTCTCGAGAGATGCTGTCTGACTCCAGCTTTCTGTGTCTTTCTCCAGAGATGCTGCCTGACATGCTGAGTCACTCCAACATTATGTGTCTATATTCCCCACAGATAGTATCTATCTTTGATGTAAACAGTCATCTGCTTCTTACACACATGGGAAAATATTTGGTTTAAATCAGCATCTGCAGTTCCTTCCTACACTTAATACCAAGACCAACCCTTATCTGCATACAATTCATATTTCTCCATTCCCTGGAGGGATTTCTCCATTCCCTGCATATCCATGTGCCGATCTCATAGCCTCTTAAGTGTCACCTTCGTATCTCCCTCCACCACCATACCCAACAGTGCATTCCAGGCAGACATCACCCTCTGTGTAAAAGGAAATTGCCCCACGCATCTCCTTTAAACTTTGCCCATCTCATCTTGAAACTATGCCCTTCTCTATTTGATATTTCCATCCAGTGAACAGGGTCCTGGCCATCTACTGTAAATATGGCTCTCATAATTTTATATACTTCCATCAGACCTGCCTTCAACCTCTGGCGTTCTAGAGGAAACAATCATAAATCTGTCCAACCTCTCCCTGTAACGAATACCACCCTAATCCAGGCATCATTCTAGTATATCTCCTATGCACCCTTTTCAAAGTCTCTAGACCATTCCTGTATTGGAACTGCACACAGTAGTCCTAATGCAGCCTAACCAAAGTCTCATAAAGCTGCATCATGACTTCCTGGCTCTTATGCTCAATGCCCTGATCTATGAAAGCAAGATTACCAAATGCCTTCTTTACCACTCTATTTACTTAAGTTGTCCCATTTAGGGAGTTATGGACTTCGGCTTCAAGATCCCTCTGTACATCAATGCTGTTAAAGGTCTTGCCTTTAATTGCATGTTTTCCCTTTACATTCGACCTCCCAAAGTGCAACACTTCACACTTGCTCAGCTTAAACTCCATCTGCCATTTCTCTTCCCATTTCTGTAGCTCATCTACATCCGACTAACAGTCTTCCTCACATTTCTTAACCCCAGCAAATCTTGGTGTCATCTCAAACTTTGTAACCATCTAACCATTCTAACCATCTTTCTAACCAAACTATGTTTAGGTCCAAGTCATTTATAGATATCAACTTAAACCTAGAGGAAACAGATACTTAATGACAAGGCTTCCTGGGAGCTAGGCAGTCTTGCTCTTAGCAGTCTCATCTCCTCATGTAAAACCATGTCTACAAGTCAAAAACTACTTCATTGGCATTAAAACACCTCGGTACATCTTGACTTCATGAACAATGCTCTATATAAATGCAAGATTTCTTTTTCATCACCAACGAATTAATTTCCTGAAAATTATACACTTTTAACAATTCAGTTCACAATACATTGGGCGAATTACCTGGGTTGATCTTAGTGGAGTCTAGGATAATGTGGTTCATTCTTAGCAGAAACCTCACGTGATCTTTCAAGGTGAGAGGGGAAAGGTTTAAGGCGAGAGAATTCTTGGAATTCTTTGCCACAGAAGGCTGTGGAGGCAGTCAGTGGATATATTTAAGGCAGAGATGGATACATTCTTGATTAGTACGGGTGTCAGAGGTTATGGGGAGAAAGCAGGCAGATGGGGTTAGGAGGGAGAGATAGATCAGCCATGATTGAATGGCGGAGTAGGCTTGATGGGCCGAATGGCGTAAATCTACTGGTATCATTTATGATCTTATGACCTTGTGAGAGGGGAAAGATTTAAGGCGTGAGGGGAAAGATGTAATAGGAACCTGTGAGGCAACCTTTTGCACACAGAGAGTGGTGGGTACATGAAACAAGCTGCCAGAGGAGGTAGCTGAGGCAGGTACATTAACAGAATTTATAAGACATTTGGACAGGTGCATGGATAGAAAAGGTTTAGAGGAATATATGCCAAACGTAGGTAGGTGGGACTAGTATAAATAAGGCATCTTGGTCACCATGAACAAGTTGGGCCAAAGGGCCTGTTTCCATGGTATATGACTCCATAACTGTATGGTTGGTCCAGTATAAGTACAGTAGGTGAAATGGCCTCCTTCTCAATCAGTCTGAGGTCGGGTCCTGACCCAAAACGTCATCTGTATATTCCATCCACAGAAGCTGCTGACCCATTAAGTTCTTCCAGCACTTTGGTATTCCTCAAGATTCCAGCAGCTGCCATTTCTTGTGCCCCTGGCCCCCTTCTCTACTGCTGGGATTATGCAACTCCTAGTGATACGATTATCTTTTCATTATTGTACGCATAACATAATATGCATTGTGCAGTATTTTCCAATGTGAAATGGCTTCAGAGGCAGCCACAATGTCAACGATAATCAGTTGCGTGCTAACCAGGCAGCAGAAGGAATATACATCAACGCATCCACAGTGTATAGATACATGATAAAGGGAATAACGTTTAGTGCAAGATAAAGTCCAGTAAAGTCCGATTAAAGATAGTCCGAGGGTCTCCAAGGAGGTAGGTGGGAGATCAGGACTAGTCTCTAGCTGGTGATAGGATGGTTCAGTTGCCTGATGACAGCTGGGAAGAAACTATCTCTGAATCTGGAGGTGTGTGTTTTCTCACATTTACTTCTTGCCTGATTGGGGAGGGGAGAAGAGGGAGTGACTGGGGTGAGACTGGCCAGTGATTCTCGGGAAATGGCCGTTACCCCAGTCAGCACAGCTGGTGCCAGTATAGATTAGACATGATCTACAGAATGTTGCTGGGATTAGAGGGTACTGACTGTAAGGAGAAGTTGGACAAACTTGAATTGTTTTCTCTGGAGCGCTGGAGGCTGAGGGAAGGCCTTTTAGAAGTGTATGAAGCCATGAGATACAAACAGGCTGTCAGGACCTTTTTCCCAGGTTGGAAATATCAGCCTAGAGGGAAAAGCGTTAAGGTGAGAGGGAGAACTTTTAAAGGAGATGTGCAGGGTAGAATTTTTACACAAAGGTTGGCGGGTGCCTGGAACGCGCTGCCAGGGGTGGTGGTGGAGGCAGATACAGCAGTGGTATTTAGAAGGTTTTTGGAGAGGCACATGGATATGCAGGGAATGGAGGGAAATGGATCATGTGGAGGCAGAGGAGATTAGTTTAACTTGGCATTATGTTTAGCAGGGACATTGTGGGCCGATGCTGCACTGTTCTCTGTTCCATGTTCTATAATCTGATTAAATCACAGGCCATCTTGAAGGGCCTGATGGCTACTCCTGCTTATTTTAGAGTTTGGTTTAGAGATACCGCGTGGAAACTTCCCCTTCGGCCCATGCCGAGCATTGATCACCCATACACCAGTTCTACGTTTTACACCGAGGGACATTTGTTTACAGGGGCCAATTAACCTACAAACTTCCATGTTTGGGATGTAGGAGAAAACCGGAGCGCCAGGAGCAAACCCACGCAGTCACAGGGAAAACTTGCAAACTCCACACAGGCAGCACCCGAGGTCAGGGTCTGGCGCTGTGAGGTAACAGCTCTACCACTGCACCACCATGCCGCTCAAAGCTTCCGTATTTAATGAGAAACCAACAAAAATAGAAATTATACATTTTTAAAAGTGTCGTGCAATTTCTCACTCACTTTGCACAACACTCACATACAATGGCGAGAAACGCCCCGAAATAATGTAGCAAGCTCCAATGAATCAATAAATCAATGAGGGCAGCACAGTGGCGCAGCACTAGAGCTGCTGCCTTATAGCGCCAGAGGCCTGGGTCCGGTCCTGACTACAGGTGATGTCTGTATGGAGTTTGTACGTTCTCCCTGTGACTGCGTGGGTTTTCTCCGGTTGCTCCGGTTTCCTCCCACACTACAAAGACGTACAGGTTTATAGGTGAATTGGCTTCTGTAAAATTGTACATTGTGTGTAGGATAGTGCTAGTGTACAGGGATCGCTGGTTGATACGGACTCAGTGGGCCGAAGGGCCTGTTTCCATGTTGTATCTCTAAACTGAACTAAACTAAAGTCAATAAGCATGAATTTAAATGATGCTTAGTTATGGTGGAGAAACAAAACATGTTTCTGAAACCTTCTGCCTTGGCAATAATGTTGACACAAAGAGCTGCAGATGCTGGAAGCATGAACAAAACACAAAGTGCTGGAGGAACTCAGTGGGTTTGGCAGTAACTGTTGAGGGAATGGCTGAAGAAGTGTCCTGACCTAAAGTGTCGCCTGTCCACTTCCTCCCCAGATGCTGTGTGACCCGTTGTGTTGCTCGAGCAATTTGTGCCGAGTTTTGCTCATAAATAAAGTTACAGTTTATACCTGTGAAATAAGACACCACAACCTATGTTGGCTGGCACATTGGAGCAGCGGCAGATTTGCTGCCTTACAGCGCCAGAGACTCGGGTTCCATCCGGACTACGGGTGCTGTCTGCACGAAGTTTGCACGTTCTGCTTGTGACTGCGTGGGTTTTCTCCGGGTGCTCCAGTTTCCTCCCACACTCCAAAGACGTGCGGGTCTGTAAGTGAATTGGCTTTGGTAAAATTGTAAATTGTCCCTGGGGTGACGGAAAGTGTTTGTGCATGGGGTGATCGCGAGCCTGCGTGACCTCAGTTGGCCCAAGGGCATGTTTCCGCGATGTATCTCTAAAGTCTAATGTAAGGTCAAAAGTATGTTTGAGCCGCACAATAAATAAATTAAAATAGAGGGCACAGAAAAGTTTCCAGTTGGATTGTGATGATCAGGCCTTTACTAACAAGTCTCTTGAAAGATAAGTCCCTAAATATACATTTCTTATCCACAATAGTGATGTGACATTTGAGAAAAATAATTGTTAGTTCTTTCACTGACTTTAAGTGCTCACAATATTGCATGAAGTGAATTATTACTGGGCCAGTCCATTTTTGCATATCTTGTTATTCATTTGATATTGTTAGGGTGAAAGGTTGGAGGTGAAAGGTTAAAGCAAAGGTCAAAGTGAAGTTTCATGTTCTAAAGAGAAAGATTCTCTAGAGTCTCGTCTCACTCTGCTTTCTCGAGTAAGATTTATTGATTGTTCATTGGCATTTATTCTGCTGGTACCAATGGGTTGGTAATTCGTCCCAGTGCTATATAATTAACTAAGTTTACTTGCCAGGGGAAATTGGGATATGTGCTCAGTTTTGTAAAATGTCCTCCACAAAATACAAAATTAAAGTCAGTTATCCCGTACTGCCACTGTGTTATAAGTTGGCGTCCAATGACAACAAAATAAAGTTCACATACATAAGGCCAATTCTACAAAGGCCAACTCCATGTTTTATCTCTAATGCTGGAGGTTGAAGGGAGACCTGATGGAAGTATATAAAAATTGTGAGGCTTAGATACGATAGGCAGTCAGAACATTTTCCCCAGGGTAGAAATGTCAAAGACTGGAGGGCATTGCTTTAAGGTGAGAGGGGCAAAGTTTAAAGGAGATGTGCGGGACATGTATTTTTACACTGAGAGTGGTGAGTGTCTCGGAACTCGCTGCCGGGGGTGGGGGTGGAGGCTGATACAATAGTGGTGTTTAAGAGGCTTTTAGGTAGGCACATGGAGGTGCAGGGAATGGAGGGAAATGAATCACGCGCAGGCAGAGTAGATTAGTTGAACTTGGCATCATTGTGGGTCATAGGTCCTGTTCCTGTGCTGTACTGGTCTATGTTCTAATTCTTCAAGCCTCATCCTGATCCAAAGGAAAGGAACAGACAAAACTTTCATACCTTTCTTTTTGAAGTATCTGCCCAAATGCCTCTGAAACATAGTGATTGGATTGACACCACTGCTTACCCTGACAGGTCATTGCAGACATCAACCACTCTCAGTCTAAAAAACGTACCCCTCATGTCCCCTTTAAAACTCCTCCTCTCACCTTAAACCTTCTGTTTTTGATACTCCTACCATGGCAAAAAAGATGTTGACTCTCTACCCTATCTATGCTTCTCGTAATGTTATGCCATTTAATCAAAAGCCCTTCCATGGGCCTCCCTCGGTGGTGAACTCTACTCTTTGCACAAAGATAGCTTATCTCAATGGAAAACAAAACTGCAGGTTTTCAAGTTTTCCAGCACAATTTTGGACCCCACATCTGAGGAAGAATGTGCTGGAAATGGAGAGGGTCCAGAGGAAGTTTACGAGAATGATGCCAGGAATGATTGTGTTAGCATATGATGATGGTTTGATGGCTCTGCGCCTGTCCTCACTGTAGTTTAGAAAGATGAGGGGGACCTCATTGAAATGTACCGAATAGTGAAAGGCCTGGATAGAGTAGATGTGCGGGGATGTTTCCACTAGTGGGAGAGTCTAGGTCCAGAGGGCACAGCCTCAGAATAAAAGGATTTCCTTTGGAAAGGAGATGAGGAGGAATTTCTTGGGTCAGAGGGTGGTGAATCTGTGAAATTCATTGCCACAGACGGCTGTGGAGGCCAAGTCAATGGATATTTTTAAGGCAGAGATTTACAAACTCTTGATCAGTGAGGGTGTAAGGGGTTATGGGGAGAAGGCAGGAGAATGGGGTTGAGAGGGAAAGATAGATCACCCATAATTAAATGGCGAAGTAGACTTGATGGGGCGAATGGCCTAATTCTACTCCTATGATTTATGAACTTATGAATGATGGCCAGTATTATGAGTTTTGTTCTGTCAGCATCTAAAATTCATAGATTAATTCTGATTAATAACTTTGAAGAATTGGTAGCATTCATCTAAAGGGTAAAGATGTCCCAAGGATCAAATGTCACATATTCTCATGCAGAGTACACAGCCTGTCTGTCAGGAGGGAAGATTAGGTTTTAAGTTCAGGGGCCACATGGGTTAAATAGTGATCTTCCATTAAAGTTAATGGGCAGAATAGCTAAATTGGATACATACGCATCGAGCTATCAAAACTGCACGTTAAAAGTTAATGTTCCTTACATCTGCCCTGTACATTCATTTTAGATCGTCATAAAATATGTGAATTAAGTTGTAACAGCAAACAATGCAATTTAAAAATGTGATATTACCCTTTTGAAAATAGATTTGCTTCGGTAAAGTATCATGAACTTGATACCATCCAAAAGCCATCCTGCATTTTCAAGAAACAGGAAAACATTCATCTTCCTGCTGATAATTCCTCATGTTTACACATGGTTGATGGATGACTTCCTTTCATTAGTTTAATGAGTAGCTTCTCTGTGCATTTGCAACAGACCTTCCTATGAACTATGGAATATTAAAAACAGCTCAACAATCTAATAAGGGGGATATCCAAGTCAATTACAAGTAGAATCCTTAAAGTTAACACGATTAATATTTTATTATTAATTAAACAATTTGCATGTTTTATCTAGTTTCTACCTCATGTTATTTTCCAGAACTTCCAAAAAAATTATTCAAAGAAATATAGGAAAATCATTTGACATTTTAAACGTATTTTATCTTTGTTTAGTTTTAGTTTAGTTTAGAGATACAGCACCCCGAACAGGCTCTTCGGCCCACTGAGTCCACACTGACCAGTAATCCCCGCACACTAACACTATTCTACACACTAGGGACAATTTATAATTTTACCAAAGCCAATTAGCCTACAAACCTGTTCGTCTTTGGAGTGTCTAAATGTGTCCGCACAAAATGCTGGAGTAATTCAACAGGTCGGGCAGCATCTCTGGAGAACATGGATAAATGAAGTTTCGGGTTGAGACCCTTCTTCAGACTCAGCATCTATACGTTGATTAGTGTCATACTCAGTAGTGTTTGCAGCTATCCTTAAACCAAGCACCCTTGCCACGCATCTGGCCCCTTGGGGTGATATCCCTTGCGTTGTTTGAGGGGTGTCTCCACCGTACTCTCCCTCTCAATGTCCAGCAGCGGAAGGACCCTAGACTGTGGTCCTCCCCCACAGAGCCTTGGCGTTGGCTGCACCGAGCTTCAGTGCGTCCCTCAGCACGTAGTCCTGCAGTCTGGAGCGGGCCAGTTGGCAACGTTCCCTGATGGACATCGCGCTCTGCTGGGAGACCAACAAGTTTCGAGCAGACCAAAGAGCTTCTTTCACCGAGTTGATGATCTTCCAGCAGCACTTGATGTCCATTTCCAAATGTGTCCCTGGGAACAGCCCGTAAATCAGAGAGTCCTCGCTTATGCAGCAGTTCCTGATGAACCATGACCAGGACCCTTGCAACCTTGTCCAAACCCTCTTTGCAAACCCACACTCTGCGAAGAGGTGGGCAACCGTCTCCTGTCCGTATCAGCCATCTTAAGGACAGCCTGCATCGGTAGTAAGATTCTGACGGTGCAGGAAGGATCTGACTGGGAGGGTCCCCCTCACTGTCAGCCAAGCCAGGTCTTGGTGCTTGTTGGTGACATCTAGCGATGAGGCACTTTACCAGACAAACTGGGTAGTCTGCTCTGGGAGCCACGCCACAGGATCCATCGAGTCCTTGTCCTGCAGTGTCTGCAGGATGTTCCGTGCTGACCACTGCCTGATGGACTTGTGGTCAAAGGTGTTGGTCTGGAAGAACCTTTCCACACAGGACAGGTGATGTGACAATGTCTAGCTGACTGGCACATTAACATAGATACATAGAAAATAGAGGAGGCCATTTGGCCCTTTGAGCTAGCACCGCCATTCATTGTGGTCATGGCTGATCAACCACAATTAAGTAACCTGTGCCTGCCTTCTCCCCATATCCCTCGATTCCCCTAGCCTCTAGAGCTCTATCTAACTTTATTTTAAATTCATCCAGTGAATTGGCCTCCACTGCCTTCTGTGACAGAGAATTCCACAAATTCACAATTCTCTGGGTGAAAAAGTTTTTTCTCACCTCAGTTTTAAATGACCTCCCCTTTATTCTTAGACTGTGGTCCCTGGTTCTGGACTCCCCCAACATTGGGAACATTTTTCCTGCATCTAGCTTGTCCAGTCCTTTCATTATTTTATACGTCTCCATAAGATCCCCTCTCATCCATCTAAACTCCAGTGAATACAAGCCCAGTCTTTCCAATCTTTCCTCATATGACAGTCCCGCCATCCCGGGGATTAATCTGGTGAACCTACGCTGCACAGCCTCAATAGCAAAGACGCCCTTCTTCAAATTTGAAGATCAAAACTGCACACAATACTCCCGATGTGGTCTCACCAGGGCCCTGTACAAGTACAGAAGGACCTCTTTAATCCGAGACTCAAATCCTCTCGTTATGAACTCCTATTCTCAAATCCTCTCGTTATGAATTGGCTGCCACATTGCGTGGCATTGGTGCCAGGCTCATCCCTTGCAACACCGGGGACAGGTAGAACCTCAGCAGGTAATGACACTTGGTGCCCACGTAGTGGCTCTACACACACAGCCTGATGCAGCCGAATACGAAAGTGGCCATCAGGATGAGGTGACTGGCTCAGTGAGAAGGGTGTTCCTGCTTTGGACTGGGATTACAAAACCAGAAGGAAAAAAACTATTTCATCCTGTGTTATCTCTTCAATCACCCAGGGAGAAGGTGATTGATATCGTCAGGGTTGATTTACCAGATGATCTAACTCACTAAAGGACAATAGACAGCCATTCATAAGCAATTCCATTGTAAATCAGCAGATAACGAGCTGCTAGATATAATTAACCTGGACTATCACTTCCTCAACACGCTGCATAAGCAAATTGTCACCACTAACTGTCCACCAACAATGTAAATGTGGTTGAAATTAGTGTACTCTCAATCAGCAGAAGTCAGTAATGTAATTAACACTCCCCAACAGTGTATTACCATCGACCAGAGAGTAGACAGTGGGGCAGCTGAAAGAGTTGCTGCCTCACAGTGCCACACCACTGGTTTTGATCCTGACCATGGATGCTGACTGTGTGGAGTTTGCACTTTCTCCCCGTGACTGCTTGTGTTTCCTCTGGGTGCTCCGATTTCCTCCCACATCCCAAAGACATGCGGGTTTGTAGGTTAATTGGCCCTCGGTAGTTTAGTTTTAGTTTAGTTTTTTAGTTTAGTTTAGTTTAGGGATACAGTCCCTTCGGCCCACTGAGTCCGCACCGACCAGCAATCCCCGCACATTAACACTATCCTACACACACTAGGGACATTTTTTTTACACTTATGCAAAGTCAATTAGCCGACAAACCTGTACGTCTGGAGTGCGGGAGGAAACCGAAGATCTCGGAGAAAACCCACGTGGGAGAAGGTACTAACTCTGTACGGACAGCACCTGTAACCGGGTCTCTGGCGTTGCAAGCGCTGTAGGGAAGCAACTCTACCGCTGCACCACCATTTAGTTTAGTTTAATTTAGTTTATTGTCACAGTGAAAAGCTTTTTGTTGCATGCTATCCAGTTAGTGGAAAGACATGCAGGATTGTAGGTTGTGGCTGTTGTACATTGCCCCGAGTGCATAAGGAGTGGATGAGAAAGTGGGATAACATAAAACTAGTGTGAACGGGTAAACAATGGTCAGCATGGATTTGTTTCCATGCTGTATCTCTAAACTAAACTAAAAAAAATTTTTTTTTAAAGCCTGTAGAGGGGTCCTGACCTGAAACGTCTCCTATCCATTTTCTCCAGAGAGTTTCTCCAGCTTTTTGTATCTATATTTTTTGTTAAAAGCAACTACTGGAAAATCAAATGCAGCTTTGAAAATCCTGAATCCCACCATAAGAGTTGATTTAAACCATTTTGCAACAAAAGTACTTTGTATGGACTGAAATACTCTGGCACACCTCAATATATATATTTTTTAATTTTCTGTTCAGGAAGTGGCAGAATATGTACTGGGGAAATGCAGGAATGAACCAACATTCCATCCATCCCACCAAAATGACAAGCCGTCATTATTGGAAGATAGAACTGCTTCCAAGGAATACTGGAGCAAGGATCTGCCAGAGTCTGTGAGGGGCATA
The DNA here is from genome assembly GCF_053455715.1 of Rhinoraja longicauda. Lineage (NCBI taxonomy): Eukaryota > Metazoa > Chordata > Chondrichthyes > Rajiformes > Arhynchobatidae > Rhinoraja > Rhinoraja longicauda. The sequence continues at coordinate 12,357,294 of NC_135967.1, read as the reverse complement.
GTAGAGAGTTATGCGAGATACAAGGAACTGCAGGTGCTGGAATCTTGAGCGAAACACAATGTGCTGGAGGAACTCGGTGGTTCAGGCAGCATTGTTGGAGGGAATGAATAGCGACATTTAGGGTTGGGGCCTATCTTCAGACTGATTCCGTCAGAAGAGTTAAACCCCTGTACCACTTAGGCGATTTTTTAGGCGACTACAGGCGACTAGGCTGTATGGTCGTGAGTCGTCTCCAAAGGGTCATGGCATTTTTCTGGTCGCCGCTGGATTTTGAAAGGTTTAAAAATTTTCAGCGACTGTTGGTTTGACGCCAATGATCGTAGCTTGACATCTCCTGGCGTAGGCGCTGTCACCAGGTTGTCGCCAGGTGACGTAGGTTGTCGCCGGTGCTGACTTCTTTGAATTCCATTGGCGACTACCTACGTCAACCGGCGACAGGTACCGGCGTCAAAACCGGAGGCCAAAATGACATGAATTGTCTTCAGTTGTCGCCGACACGGTCGTACCTTGTAGTAGCTTGTCGCGGGTAGACGTAGGTTGACTTTGGTTGTCGTAGGTTGTCACCTGTGTGATCGTAGGTTGTCATAGGCGCGGTCGTAGGTGAACGTCCTAAGTCGCGATGTTTGGTTCGCCGGTTGTCGGTAGCTTGCCGTAGCTTGATGTCGCCTAGGTGGTAGGTTGTTGGTGCTTGTCGTAGACATTGTCGTAGGGGCGGTCCAGTCGTCAGTTTTTCGGCGACCTGCTACAACTTTGACAGTCGCCGGCAGTCGCCTAAAAAAACGCCTAAGTGGGACAGGCCCCTTATTGGATGGTTACAGGGACGAAGGATTTCAGCAGTGAAGTTAGACTAGAGAGACCTAGTTTGTTCTGAAGTGCTGAGAGGAGATTTCAATGGTTCCATTATGTTTTATTTGTTACATGTGCAACTGCACAGTGAAATTCTTCTTGCATATTTACACATGTGGGCGCCACCATGTTTTGGCACCACTTCCAAAGTCCAAAGTCCGGTCCACCTGTACGCTCGGTCTACTGGTGCAGTTTCTGATCCAGGTAAGCCCCAGCCTCCTGCAGCGCCTTCCTCCATCACCTTCGACCGGATCGGCCCGCGATCCGATGTCCCTCTTCTCTCCTCACCCGAGGGAGTTAGATGTGGCCCTTGTGGCTAAAGGGATCAGGGGGTATGGAGAGAAGGCAGGTACAGGTTACTGAGCTGGATGATCAGCCATGATCATATTGAATGGCGGTGCGTACAGGCTCGAAGGGCCGAATGGCCTACTCCTGCACCTATTTTCTATGTTTCTATGACCATCTTTGTGTCCCGGGGGCACCTCCTGCTGCGGACTTTGAAGGCGCTGGTGGCATTACCCTGGTTCACCCTCCTACTGGCCCTTGCTTCTCATGTCCAGCGGCTCCCTCCCCGCTCCACGGACCGCCGAGCCTTCGGGACCTCCGGCGGGAGGTATGGAGGATCATGACGGATTTAGACAGAACACAAAACAGAAAGTGTTGGAGTAACTCAGCGGATCAGTCAGCATCTCTGGAGGACATGTATAGGAAACGTTTTGGGTTGATTCAGACTGATTGAAATAGGGGGAGAAAGCTGGGGCGAGTCACATCGCCCTTACAGGTGAGGCAAAGATTCGTCTATATCTCCTCCAACATTGCCAGCTGCATTCATTGCTCCTGAAGAGGCCTCCTCTACATTGGTGAAACCAAGCATGAAGGTGTTGACTTCTTTGCAGAGCATGTGCGATCTGTACACAATGACCGTCCTAAGAAGGGTAGGGGGGTAGTACTTGGTTGGAGAATTTAATGTTGACAAAAAAAAAGACCCCTACCCCTTCCCTCTTTCCTGAGCCCCCACTTCTCTCACCCAGCTTTCTCTCCAACGATTTCAATCAGTCTGAAGAAAGGTCCCAACCCAAAACGTCGCCTGTCCATTCCTTCCGCAGATGCTGCCTGACCTGCTGAGTTCCTCAAGCACGTGTTTTGCTCAAAATTCTTTACATCTCCAATACAATAATTGCCGAATCATTTTACAGTATCCTTGTGGCCACTATGTACAGCAACCTCACCAAAGACACTGTATCCTTCCTGAGATGCACAGTGTTCTTGTAGATATTGGTTTAAATTTATGATGTTAGTTGGGTCATTCCGTAAAGACAGTATCTTTAGTCCAAACCTCTTCCTTTCTGGGTTAACTCAGTTATTCATTATTCATTATTAGTACAGATGGCCTTTCCATCCCTCACGGAAACATGATCCTAATCATTTTTAGATCAGATGTGTCTGAGTCATAGTCCGCTGTTCCATCTGACAGGTTGAAAGCATTATGTTGAAAGGATTATTTTTCAGCTTTTGCAATGATTTCCTCACTGGCTTCCAGCTGCCACAATGTGAATATTTAAAGTTTTTGGCCTTATCTTACCTCACAACTAAACCTGTTTACCTGTCACTCCTGTGTTCAATCCCTTGGGTCTTGGTGGGACAAGAGTTTAAATGTTTTACACAAAGTGCTGGAGTAACTCAGTGGGTCAGGCAGCCTATCTGGAGGACATGACAGGTGACATTATGGATCAGGAACCATCTTTGGACTGACCTGAAACGTTGTCAATCTATGCCCTCCAAACATGCTGCCTAACTCGCCAAGTTACTCCAGCACTTTGCGCTCTGTACAAGATTCCACCATCTGCAGTTCCTTGTGTCTACACATGTCTTTATGTTTGACCACTTGCTCCGAGTTTCATTCCCTCTGTAACTTCCTTCACCACTACAACATTTCTGAAAATTCTGGCACACTCTCCCTTTCATCACATAACCTCACAGCACCGGAGACCCGGTATCGATCCTGACCTCAGGTGTTGTCTGTGCGGAGTTTCCATCTTCTCCCTGTGTGGGTTTCCTCCAAGTGCTCCAGTTTCCTCCCATATCCCAAAGACGTGCTGGTTTACAGGTTAAACGGCCTCTGTAGAATTGCCCCAAGTGTGTGGGAAGCGGATGAGAAAGTGGGATAACAGAACTAATGTGAATGGGTGATCGATGGCCAGCGTGGACTCTGTGGGGCGAAGGATTGGTTTCCAAGCTGAATCTGTAAAATAAACTCAACTAAATTAAGCTAAATTAAAACTTTCTGTGAAGTGCAATGCGAAAAAATCATAGCTGTACAGCAGAGTATTGGGTCATTTAGCTCATTGTGACCATAAAGACCATTGCCCTTATCCATAGTCATAGAGTCATACAGGCCAACTTGTCCAAGCCGACCAAAATGCCCCATCTAAGCTAGTCCCATTTTTCAGTTTGTTCCATATCCCCCTCAACCTTTCCTATCCATGTACCTGTCCAGATGACTTTCAAATGTTGTTATGGTATCTCCCTTTGGCAGCTTGTTCCATGTATCCACCACTTTCTGTGTGAAAAAGCTGCCCCTCGGGTTCTTATTAAGTCTTTCCCCTCTCATCATAAACCTGTGCCCTCTCGTTCTTGCTTAACCTCCTCTGGGGAAAAAGACTGAGTTCATTTACCAGTATTTGATCTGTGGCCTATGCTTTGGTGTTTTCTTCTACGCCAAGGGATAATCCCGTATGTTAAAGAAGTTATAGAAATGCTGGCTGTTATTGTTGTAATGCATGAGTTTGGATATATTGGGATGGAATCAGCGGTCACTGGGTCCTTGCCTGTACTCCCTGCTAACATGGAAAAAGATGTATGCAATGCTATTTTCCCAATTAGACCCCATATCTGAGGGAGGATGTGCTGGCATTGGAGAGGGTCGAGAGAAGGCTTACAAGAATGATACTGGGATGACTGAGTTAATGTATGAGGAGTGTTTGATAGCTCTGGGCCTGTACTCACTGAGGTTTAGAAGGATGAGGGGGGGATCTCATTGAAACTTACTGAAAAGTGAAAGGCCTGGATAGAATGAATGGTGGAGAGGGTGTTTCTACTAGTGGAAGAGTCTCGAACCAGAGGGCACAACCTCAGAATAGTAGAATGAAGACGAGGAGTAATCTCAGTAGCCAGATGGTGGTGAACCTGTGAAATCTATTCCCTCAGACGTCGGTGGAGGCCAAGTCATTGGGTATTTTTAAACTGGCAATTGATAGCTTCTGGATTAATGAGAGTGCCAAAGGTTACGGGGAGAAGGCAGGAAAATGGGGTTGAGAGGGAAAAATAGATCACCCATGATCAAAGATACTAGAGGAGCAAGATGAACCACTCTGTCGAAATCGCCTATACTGAAGTGTAGTACGCAAAGGAGAGTAATGTCCGCCATTTTAGTAAGCAAAACCCGCCGTTCGCTGTGCCTCTAGCAGTGTAATCAGCGTTTTGGGGGAATAGTATGTGTGATGATGCCATAAAAATGCAGAATATATCTCATCTATCAATTCACAGATTTTTGTTATTTTTCTTTTTAAATGTTTCTGCCTACTAAAATGGCGCCATGACATACTACGGTTTTTAGGGTTGAGTGGTCTATCTTGCTCTGCTCTATTATCTTTGGCCATGATTGAATGATGGTGCGAACTCAATGGGCTGAATGGCCTACATCTACTTCTATGTCTTATGATCTTATGAATTCTCAATGGCCTTCTTGGTATATGAAATTCAGGTCCAAAATCGCAAGACCTGAATGCGATTCAGGTCCATAATGCCTCATGTGATGAAATGCATTCACCTGGGGAAGAACTAGTGTGTAGGAAAGAACTGCAGATGCTGGTTTAAATCGAAGGTAGACACAAAATGCTGGAGTAACTCAGTGAAACAGGGAGCTTCTCTGGAGAGAAGGAATGGGTGACGTTTCGGGTCGAGACCCTTCTTCAGTCTGAAGAAGGAACTAGCCCTGTTTGCAAAAATCTGACAGCATATGATAATTTTTAAACCACACCCCAGGTATTATCAACTATCAAGTATCTCATACATTTTGAATGCTTCTGACTGTAAAACAATTAAAAATCGATTAAGTAATCACAAGATTAGTTTGACGGTCATCATTTTGGGCACAGACATTGTGGACTGAGAGCCTGTTCCTGTGCTGTGCAGTTCTAAGTTCTATGTTCTGTTGTGCATTGATTAATAATCAAGAGGCAATAGATTTAAGTTATTTGGCAAACGATTAAGGGTGGCGATGGAGAGAACATCATTCACTCAAGGAGTTACCATGGTGTGGACCATTGGCATAAATGGTGGTGGGAGCTGATTGTCTGAATTATTTTTATTTTGTAAAAATGAACAGGACTTAAAGGGTAAAGAGGTTAAATAAAGCATAGAACAGTAGAGCAGAACAACAGGCCCTTCAGCCCACATTGTCTGTGCTGAACATGATGCCAAGACTGACCCTTATCTACCTGCATATAATCCATATCCTTCAAGGCCACCAGCACAATCAAGGACGAGTCTCACCCTCCTTCTCCCCTCTCCCATCAGGTGTAGAAGTGTGAAAACGCACACCTCCAGATTCAGGGACAGTTTCTTCCCAACTGTTATCAGACAACTGAACCATCCTCCTACCACCAACTAGAGACATCATTGGAGACCCTCGGACTATCATTGATTGGACTTTACTGGACTTTATCCTGCACTAAATGCTATTCCCTTTATCTTGTGAACAGCTTGATTGTAATCATGTTTCCGCTGACTGGATAGCACGCAACAAAAAAGCTTTTCACACACACACGTGACAATAAACTAAAGTAAACCAAATTTCCATTCATGTCCATGTGCCTATGCTAAAGCTTCTTAAACATTACTATTGTATTGGCCTCCACCACCACCCCCAGCAGTGCATTCTAGACAGCCACCACCCTCTGTGTAAAAAAAACTTGCCCTTTCACCTTAAAACCAAGACATTTCCATCCTGGGGATAAGGTTCTGACTATCTACCCTGTCTATGCCTCTCATAATTTTATATACCACTATCAACTCTCCCCTCAATCTCTGGCGTCCCAGAGAAAGTTGCAGTTTAAAGCGAGACAGAAAGTAATCTGAAGAACTAGCACAGGTACTAAACAAGAATTTGAATCAAAATAATCCCCACACAATATGGTTAACAGAACATAACCTGGAAATATGGAATGCAATTAAAGTAACGTTGTCTGCAATGTTTTACAATTGGAATTAAGCCAGGGTTGAGGTTTAAAACCAGTGACATGGGGCCGCTGAGATACAGCAAACATTTCTACAGACCCATGCTTGCCAAAAACACATCATTTCCTCAAGGCAATTTCTAGTAAGTGAGGGAAGTCATTGACCGTGTCGATAAGAACAATGTCAAGCAACATGTCTGGCCTCTTAGATATCACGGACATGGGGAGGAGGCTTAGGAGGAGGGGGGGGGAGGAGGTTGGGTAGTGTGCAGAATATTTTGGAGGCGAAGGGGCCGCCTATTCTTGTCATTCTTGCGAGTGAACAGTGCCTGGAATACTGTCTGTTTACCAGACACGTCGTGGACTCTGTGTGTGTGTGTGTGTGTGTGGCCAGTTTACTCAACAGAAAACCACTGGAGAGAATGAAGGCGGCTGGAATAAACTCTCACTGAACAGCGATGTCGAGGTTGTATTGCTGTCTCCGAGGCAGTCCGGGGTAAGAAAGAAGCTGTTTGTTTATTTGAAAGAAAGTGAAAAATGCAATGGTTTATTGAGCCTGGGGCAGGAGACTTCTTGCAAATCCCGCCTGGGTCTCTCTCACACACACACACACACACACACACACTGCCAGTAAGCAAGCAGGAACAGAATAAGAGGGAGAGGACTTTTATATTGCACGGGGGCTTTCTATGAGCAGCGAATTCTTATTGGAAAGAGATACTCCAGGTTAAAATACAGGGACATTTTGTTTTGAGCGGGGTGGGAGTGTTTACTTTGGGATGAGGTTAGTGAAATGAGCGATTTATTTTCATCAGATCAAGGTTCAAACGTTGAAGTTTGCTCTGCACTTTATTTTGGCTCTGGTTCACTTTAAGGGAATGAAAACAAGCGGCGTTACTTTTCAACTTGCAACCGTGATATTCAGACTGTGTGTCCGGCTCGCTGAGACTGCTTATCACCTACTACCAATGGGTCTCACACTGTCTGAAGTTTAAAAAAAAAAGTAGCCCATTCTGGACCCAGACTTCTATGTATGAAATCTATCAGTCTCAACACAATGTGTTCCTTGACATTTCAGTGAAACCAAGAGCAAACCCCTGTACAGAAGCGAATTCTTTTTTTTTACCAGAAGGTGTCAGGGGTGATGGAGAGAAGGCAGGAGAATGGGGTTGAGAGGGAAAGATAGGTCACCCATTATTAAATGACGGAGTAGACTTGATGGGCCGAATGGTCCAAATGCTGCTCTTAGCACTTATGAATTTGTGATGGTTCACAATGAAGTTTGGCCCTGCACTTTTGATGGGAGAAGTAGTATCATTTTTAGCGTCAAAGCCAGCGGAGTGACCATAACAGATTCCACAAAGATGGAATATTGCCCCCGTGAATCCCGAACATTTAAGGTAGACTACTGGTTAGATGCTGGAGTAACTAACTGGGCGGGACAGGCAACATCTCTGGAGAGAAGAGATGCTGCCTGTCTTGCTGAGTGACTACAGCATTTTATATCTATCTTGGGTGTAAACCTGCATCTGCAGTTCCTTCCTACACTTTCCGAACTTGTAGCATGCTTTAATATCGACCAGGAGGATTTTACATCGAAAACTCTTGTGCTCTGTAGTTATTGATGAACTGGGGCAATCAACTAAAGTTCCCTTGCACGGGAAGCGATGACTTTACAGACACGGTCACTGTTAACTCCGGCATTCCGAGGGGGGAGAAAGTACAACATTTTGGTTTAGGTATTGTGGTAGACTGTGTGTGGTTTGTGAAAGAGCTAAACGGGTCAATGGCCGACAGGGTAGAGAGGGAGAGAGAGAGAGAGAGATAGAGAGAGAGTATTGTTTGGCTGGGGTTGGGGGGAGGGATGAATGAGTGATATCCAGATGACAACCAGCTGACATCGCCAATAGGTCACAGTTGAAACTCAATCATCTTCTCTCTTCCATCCTCACTCTTTCATGAAAGTCTTTTTAGTCTCCCATTGAGTCAGAGAGCTGTACAGAACGGAAACAGGCCATTTGGACCGCTTGTATTGCAGAGAATTTTGAACGCAACACAGACCATCACACACACACCAACCTCCCTACCATTGACCACATTTACACCTCACGCTGCCTCGGCAAGGCCACCAGCATAATCAAGGACGAGTCTCACCCGGTCACTCCCTCTTCTCCCCTTTCCCATCGGCCAAAAGTTATAGAAGTGTGAAAACACACACCTCCAGATTCAGGGACAGTTTCTTCCTGGCTGTTATCAGGAAAACAGAACCATCCTACCAACAACTATAGAGCGATCCTGAGCTACTATCCACCTCTTTGGAGACCCTCGGACTATCTTTAATCAGACTTTACTTGACTTTATCTTGCACTAAACATTATTCACACTATTCCCTTTATCATGTATTTGTGCACTGTGGTGGCTCGAATGTAATCATGTAATGTCTTTCCATTGACCGGTTAGCACGCATCAATAGCTTTGCACTGTACATGTGACAATAAACTAAACTCCAATCTTGTCCATGCCGACCATGTTGGCATATTGGGCCATTTATGGACACAAAGTGCTGGAGAAACTTAGTGGGTCAGCCAGCATCTCTTGAGTAAACAAATGGGTGACATTTCAGGTCAGGACCATTCTTCAGACATTTACCTGCATTTGGCCCAATGCCCTTTAAACCCTTTCTATCTATATACCTGTCCAAATGTTTCAGTTTAAAGATACAGCATGGGAATGGGATCTATGGCCGACTGAGTCCATGTCGACCAGCGATCACCCGTACACGAGTTCTATCCTACATTCAGAAATGAGAGAGAGGGTAGGGGGTATTGCTTGAAATTGAAGAGTTCATTGTTGGACTATAAGCAACCCAAGTGGACTACTCTTCCTCTCCTCCAGTTTGCATGGAAATTCTGTTTAATTCAGTTTATTTCTGTTTCCTCTTTCACAGATGCTGCCTGACTTGCTGAGTACCTCCATCGTTTTCTGTTTTTATTTCATAGGGTTTTTTGCATTTCAACAAAATTTGAAGCTTATTCGAAACACGCAGTTCAGATGAACTACACTTAATTATTACATTTGGAGTAACTTGACGGACATCCTATGAAAGCTATCATTCCACAGAGCCTATTTATTCACAAAATGCTGGAGTAACGCAGCAGGTCAGGCAGCATCTCAGGAGAGAAGGAATGGGTGACGTTTCGGGTCAAGACCCTTCTTCAGACTGATGTCAGGGTGGTGGGACAAAGGAAAGATATAGGTGGAGACAGGAAGATAGAGGAAGAACTGGGAAGGGGAGGGGAAGAGAGGGACAGAGGAACTATCTAAAGTTGAAGAAGTCAATGTTCATACCGCTGGGCTGCAAGCTGCCTAAGCGAAATATGAGGTGCTGTTCCTCCAATTTCCGGTGGGCCTCACTCTGGCACTGGAGGTGGCCCATGACAGAAAGGTCAGACTGGGAGTGGGAGGGGGAGTTGAAATGCTCAGCCACCAGGAGATCAGGTTGGTTAAGGCAGACTGAGCGAAGGTGTTGAGCGAAACAATCGCCGAGCCTGCGTTTGGTTTCGCCGATGGAAAGAAGTTGACATCTAGAGCAGCGGAATCAATAGATGAGGTTGGAGGTGGTGCAGGTGAACCTCTGTCTCACCTGGAAAGACTGTTTGGGTCCTTGGATGGAGTTGAGGGGGGAGGTAAAGGGACAGGTGTTGCATCTCCTGCGGTTGCAGGGGAAAGTGCCCGGGGATGGGGTGGTTTGGGTAGGAAGGGACGAGTGGACCAGGGAGTTACGGAGTGAACGGTCTCTACGGAATGCAGAAAGGGGAGGGGATGGGGAGATGTGGCCAGTGGTGGGGTCCCGTTGGAGGTGATTTGTTGGATACGCTGGCTGATGGGGTGGAAGGTGAGAACGAGGGGGATTCTGTCCTTGTTTCGAATGGGGGGGAGGGGGAGCAAGAGCGGAGCTGCGGGATATAGAAGAGGCCTTAATGAGAGCCTCATCTATAATGGAAGAGGGGAAGCCCCGTTTCCTGAAGAATGAGGACATCTCTGATGCCCTAGTGTGAAACACCTCATCCCGGGCGCAGATGCGGCGTAGACGGAGGAATTGGGAGTAGGGGATAGACTTTTTGCAGGAGACAGGGTGGGAAGAAGTGTAGTCCAGATACCTGTGTGAGTCAGTGGGTTTATAGTAGATGTCAGTCACTAGTCTGTCTCCTGTGATGGAGATGGTGAGGTCCAGAAACGGTAGGGAGATGTTGGAGATAGTCTAAATATATTTAAGAGCAGGATGGAAATTGGTAGTGAAGTGTATGAAGTCAGTGAGTTCTGCATGGGTACAAGAGGTAGCACCAATGCAGTCGTCGATGTAGCGGAGGTAGAGTTCGGGGATGGGGCCGGTGTACGTCCGGAACAGGGATTGTTCGACGTACCCGACAAAGAGGCAGGCGTAGCTAGGGCCCATATGAGTGCCCATAGCTACGCCTCTGGTTTGGAGGAAGTGGGAGGAGTCAAAGGAGAAGTTGTTAAGGGTAAGAACCACCTCTGTTAGGCGGAGGAGAGTGTTAGCCGATGGGGATTGGCTGGTTCTACGGTCGAGAAATAAACAGAGGGCTTCAAGACCATCCTTGTGGGGGATGGAAGTGTAGAGTGACTGGACATCCATGGTAAAGATGAGGGAGTGGGGGCCTGGAAACTGGAATCTATTCCACAGAAGTTCCAATCTGGAACCCTATTCCACAGAGCTCCTTATTTTACTCCAGTGTGGTTTGTAGTGAGATCAACAATCCAGCCAATCCTTTACTGAAGAAAGGAATGTAGAAACAAGGAAGTGCTGGTTTACACAAATGTACACAAAGTGCTGGAGTAACTCAGCAGGTAGCATCTCTGTAGAACATGGATAGGTGATGTTTCAGGTCAGGACCCTTCTTCAGATTGAAAAGACTTCTCCAGAGGTGCTGCCTGACCCATTGAGTTACTCGAGCACTTTATGTCTCATTTTTTACCCAAAGAGTTAACAGAGTAAAAATCTGTAAATTGATAACAGTATAACAGTATAACAGAGCTTTATTTGTCATTCGGTACCGAAGTACCGAACGAAACTACATAGCAGTCATAGAAAAAAAGAACACAAGACACACAACCCCAACACAAACGTCCATCACAGTGACTCCAAACACCCCCTCACTGTGATGGAGGCAACAAAACTTCCACTCTCTTCCCCACGCCCACGGACAGACAGCTCGTCCCCGACCGACCCGCACAGTCCCCGCAAGGGGATGGAAGTCCCCGCGGCCGAATAGCACCGGGCGCTGAAACGTCTCGCGGCCGAGCCGGGCAATGAAAGGCCCCGCGACCAAGCCTTGCGCAGCTAAGTCCCGTGGCCGAGCCGCACCGGGCACTGTTAAGTTCAGCGGCCAAGCCGCACCAGCGATGTAAAGTCCCGCGGCCGAGCTGCACCGGGCGATGAAAAGTCCCGTGGCCGAGCCGCACCGGGCACTGTTATGTCCAGCGGCCAAGCCGCACCGGGCGATGTAAAGTCCCGCGGCCGAGCCGCACCGGGCACTGTTAAGTCCAGCGGCCAAGCCGCACCGGGCGATGTAAAGTCCAGCGGCCGAGCCGCACCGGCGATGTTAGGCCCCGCAGCCGAGCCGCACCCCGCGCCGTGAGGAAGAGAAAAGTTTCCCCCACCACCCCCCCACCCACACCACCACCCCCCACACATACACAACCAAAAAAAATACAAAAACCATCCCAACACCGACACACAACAAAAAAAAAAAGGAAAAAAGACGAACAGACTGCTAGCGAGCCGCAGCCGTTAGGTGCCGCCACTTCCGCGTATTATTCATACATAAAATAATACTGTATTACATTTGATTTTTTTTGTAGAAAAAACAGTTAATTAAATGGTGTTGAGCTGCCACAGACTCCGATGGGAGAGGAATTAGTTTTGATATACTGTCTGCTCGACACTGAGGAGTTAGTCTAAGTTGCAGACAGTTCTGTGTAGGAAGGAACTGCAGATGCTGGTTTACACCGAAGATAGACACAAAGTCCTGGAGTAACTCAGTGGGCTAGGCAGCATCTCTGGAGAGGAAGAATTGGTGGCGTTTCGGGTCGAAACCCTTCTTCAGACTGAGAGTCAGGGCCAGAAGGAAACTAGAAGTATGAAAAGGTTCAGAAAAAATCAGAGCTGGCACCGATGATAAAGGAAAGGTGGAGCCCAAAATGGTTCATTGTTGACTGTGGAAGAGGTAATAATGATGGGATATATAGGTGCGAACAGTGGAACTGGCAGGACGACTAGGGTTGGGGAGGAGCGGAGAGAGAGGGAATGCAGGTGTTACTTGGAATTAGAGAAATCAACCTTCATACCACTGGGGTGTAGGCTGCCCAAGTGAAATATAAGGTGCTGTTCCTCCAATTTGCTTGTGTCCTCACTCTGACAATGGAGGAGGCCCAGGACAGAAAGGTCAGAATGGGAAGGGGAGTTAAAATGTTTGGCAACCGGCAGATTGTGTTAGGCCAAGGCAGACTGAGCGAAGGTGTTCTGTGAAACGATCGGCCAGTCTGATCTTGGTCTCGCCAATATATAGGAGTCCACACTAAGGTCATTGACAATCCACCCCAGAACTTATTGATGGCATGGTGGCGCAGTGGTAGATTTGCTGCCTTACAGCGCCAGAGACCCGGGTTCGATCCTGATTACAGGGGCTGCCTGTGCCGAGTTTGTACGTTCTTCCTGTGAACTGCGTGGGTCTTCTCTGGGAGCTCCGGTTTCCTCCCACACTCCAAAGACGCACAGATTTGTAGATTGATCGGCTTGGTACAATTGTAAATTGTCCCTTGTGTGTAGGATAGTGTTAATGTGCGGGGATCGCTGGTCAGCATGGACTCGGTGGGCCGAAAGGGCCTGTTTCCGCGCTGTGTCTCTAAACTAAAACCAAACTAAACTTCAGTGTGATCTTGTTTAACCCAATTTAGCTGGTGACCAGATGAGATTCAGTTGAGTGGTTTTAGGCACTGATTTCCTTTCTGCTTTGCCTGATTGAGACCAAAGTCAACCCAAGAGCACAAAGCACCTCTGACCGACAGCACGCTGCCCCAGGAGTCCAGCACATAACCTTTCCGTTCAGTGTCAGCCACTTAACTGCTTGAATTACCAGGTTGCTGCTAATTACTTTCCAAGGAGCAAACATTTCTTGTCACCAGCACTGAACAGCTGGTGTTCTCTTCCTGGAGCCTCTCTGTTGATTTAACATGAGCAGAATTTCAAATATGAAGATGTTACATTTTGTTGGAAGTTTGTGAATAGTATGGTCAGCAATGAAAATAAGCATGAAACCGCACTAATGAGACACAAACGCTTGCAACAATATTCCCTAGGACATAAAAATGCTGGAGTGAGATAGTTGCCATTTCGTGTTTGGACCCTTCTCCAGAAAAAGTGTTGGTGTAATTCATCAGGTCAGGCATCATCACTGGAGAACATGGATATGTGAGGTTTCAGGTCGGGACCGTTCCTCAGACTTATTTCTATGTTATCCCATTTTCTCTTCCATGCCCTGCATGCTAGAGGCAATTTTACAGAGGACAATTAACCTAAAATCCCGCCTGTCTTTGGGATGTGGAGGAAACCAGTTGAGAAACGTCATCCTATCCTTGTTCTCCAGAGATGCTGCCTGACCCACTGGGTTACTCCAGCGCTTTGTGTTCTGTTGTGCATTAGCCAGCATCTGCAGCACCTGGTTTCTACCTTGCAACAAACATTCTTCACCTGAATAGAATGAGATAGATATCCACAATCGGAAGCTCTTCAGCTTTTAACCTTAATGTCAAATTCTGAGCCGCCATTTTCCCAACTGTTGCAATTGTCGTCTTGTCTTCTGAAGTTTAATCCCATAGCCCCTCATCGGTGATCCACCGTTACTTCTCCTGTTTCAACTAGAGGAGTAATGACACAGCGATAGAGTTGCTGCCTTACAGTGCCAGAGACCCTGGATTAATTCTGACTGTGGGTGCTGTCTGTACGGAGTTTGTGCGTTCCCTTTGTGACCATGTGGGGTTCCCTGGGTGATCCAGTTTCCTCCCACATTCCAAAGATGTGCAGGTTTGTAGGGCAGTTGGCTTCTGTAAACTGTCCCTAGTGTGTGGGACAGAAATAGTGTATGGGTGATCGCTGATCAGTGTGGACCGAAGGGCCTGTTTGCATATCTCTAAACTAAACTAAACTAAACTAAACTAAACTATACCTCATTGGATTGAAGTGAAAACATGAAAGGCATATTAAGTAGTAGAGACAAGAAACTGCAGATGCTGGTTTACAAAAAGTAAAAAGACACAAAGTGCTGGAGTAACTCAGCAGATCAGGTAGCATCTCTGGAGAACATGGATAGGTGGCGTTTTGGGTTGGGATCCCCGTACACTAGTTTTAATCTACACACTACGAACAATTTTACAGAAGCCAATCAATCTACGCGCCCGCAGGTCTTTGGAATGTGGGAAGAAACCGGAGCAACCGGAGAAAACGCAGGTGATCACAGGGAGAACGTAGCAATACTGTACAGCCAGCACCCGTAGTCAGGATTGAACACTGGTCTCTGGCGCTGTAAGGCAGCAACACAACGGCTGGGCAACTGTTCCACAGTTAATTTAAATAAACCAGATGTTTGCATGCAAGTACTTTGATTACATTGCGACATTACCAATAGAACCTCAACTAATAATTTGATCATCGAACTTCACAGTGCAGGTGATTAAAACTTGTTTTCCCTTCTTTTTAAACAGGAGCTCACTGGGATAGGTTTTTCCATGAGTACTTCCTTTCTCTTTGCATTGTATTTCAGAATTCAGCCAAGGTGATGGGAACTATATTACACATTTATACATAAATAATTGTATTTGATGCACTCAGCTGCACTGCAAAAGAAAATACAGATTCCTACATATATGACTTTTTATATCAAATCAACATGGATAAGCTATTAACCACTAATATAACCGCGCACACGTATACACTCAATCATGCACATGCATTTAATACACGGAAATGTTTCAGGATACATGGTTAACCACTGAAGACTGAGATGAGTAGGATATTTTTTCTCTGCCAGAGGTTTGTGAATCTCTGGAATTCTCTCCCCCAGAGAGCTGTACTGGGAGAGAGGGGTGGGGGGGAGGGGGTTATTGAATAGATTCAAGGCTGAGAAAGATATTTGCAATTCAACAGAATTAAGGTTTATCTCGTCAAACAGGAAATGGAGCTGAGGGTAAAGTTCAGATCAAGCACAATCGTACTAAATGGCAAAGCTGCCTTGTGGGAGTCACAATAGTGCAGCTGGTGGAGCTGCTGCCTCACAGCGCCAGAAACCCAAGTTCGAATCTGGCCTCTTATTGCTGAGTTTGCATGTTCTCCCCATGATCGCGTGGGTTTTCTCCGGATGCTCCGGTTTTCTCCCACATCCCAAAAGCGTACGGGTTTGTAGGTTAATTGGCTTCTGTTTAATTGCCCCTCGTGTGTCGGGAGTGGATGCAAAAGTAGGATTACATAGAACCAGCGTAAATGGGTGATCGATGGTCAACATGCAAGCAAAGAGCCAAAAGGCCTGTTTCCATGCTGTATCACTAACCTCCAAACTTTACACTAAAACAAAAGCTTGATAACTTTTACTGATAACACCAATTTGCATTTTGATTTATTGGGCAGCGTGGTATTGTACCAGTGGACCCCAGACCCGCGTTCGATCCTGACTATGAGTGCTGTCTGTACGGAGTCTGTACGTTCTCCGCGTGGGTTTTCTCCGGGTACTCCGGTTTCCTCCCACACTCCATAGACGTACAGGTTTGTAAGATTAATTGGCCTCGGTAAAATTGAAAATTGTCCCTGGTGTGTAGGATAGTGCTAGTGTACGGGGTGATCGCAGGTCGGCGCGGACTCGGTGGGCTGAAAGGCTTGTTTTCGCACTGCAGCTCTGACGTCTAAAGAGAATTATAAAGAAGCTGGAGGAATAAGATGGCAGATCCTAACGCATGTTTTAAATGTAGCTGAATTTAAATTCTCAAGCAATGATGATGAGAATTAACTGCATATTTCAGGCTAATTGATCAGCATATTATCACAGCCCTGACACTACTTACTCAGAGGTTCTACTCAAGATTCAGATGAATAGATAGACACTGATCTTGTTAAGACTTTGTTGCGATTTAATCACAATAAAGTAAAAAAACAATTTCTGTGAATTTACATTATAAACTCAATTATTGGCCAAACAATTAATCTTGTTTACACCTTCTTATCATTTGGAACAGAGCTGCTGTTATTGATGGTTTTATGATTCTACTTCTTGTCCAAATCCAAGATCAACTTTTGGATGGAGTAAGGCTCATTGTTATCGTTCTGTTATCTTAATAAAATTCATTAAACAAAGGAAACCTATTTTCGCTTGGAAGGAGTCCTCCCAGAATACAGCCATGTTTATTTTAGTAACAACTCAATAGTGAACATGAAAAGAACAATAAATTGGATTCTGGGTGAAAACACTGTGGTGATCAGTAGCTCAAACGACGAGGTGCTTTAATCGCCAAGTCAGATCATGCCAACTGCTTTTTAATTATAGCAATTCTGGCAGTTTGTAATATCCACAACGCTGTATGATCACTCAAGTTTACATTGGAGACAAGCCAACAATGGCGGTAGTGCTTACCCAGAAGGCCGTGTGCCGCAGAAAGTGCCTGGGACGTAGCCGAACAGTTGACATTCTGTGATGCACACAAAGTAACTCAACGGGCCAGGCTGCATCTCTGGAGAACATGGGGTAATAGACGTTTCAGGTCGAGCCCCTTCTTCAGACTTAGCGGGTTATTTCAGACAGGGGATGGAGATGGCGATTCCAATTTACGTAAAATCGGGCTCTCGTAAAGGTTCACGTAGCGTGACCCGTACAGAATTCGGGGAGTGTCTGCACAAACATACAATCAAGTCAAACTCAAGGACACTAGGTAGAGCAAAGGGGAAGGTACAGAGTGCAGAATGTAGTTCCCAGCATTGCAACTCACCAGCTCGAAGTCCAATGCAATATCATTAAAACATTTCGAAATGGTGCTAGATTTACAGGTAGAAAAAAAGATTTAAAAGCGCAGAGCGATTGTTATGGATGATAATAGATCTTCTTGCAGGACCAGCAGGTAAAGAGTGCAGCACTAAGTTGCAGGATCTGGAAAGGAGTAGGGTGAATGAGTGGGGGTGGGGTGGGGTGGGGTGGGGTGTAACTGGCAGATAATGAGACAACACCCCAGCACTCTCTCCCAGGGCCGTCTTAATGCATGGGCCTGATGGGCACTTGCCCGGGGGCCCACGAGCATAGGGGCCCCATGCTGATCTGTGTATGTTAAGTGACTTGCAATAAATAAATACTACTTTAAAAATGTAGGTTCAATAAGTGCTTTTTTCGCAACATTTTCGGTCACTAAGTGCTTCTCACAGCGATCTGTAAGTGATTTTCGCAACAATGTAGCACCCTAAGTCCATCGCTAAGTGCTTTTCGGTAAGTGCTTTTCGCCGACACGACAGGGGGGGGCTGGTAGGGAAAGGGGGGTGGGGGAGAGTAACGGTAGGGGCCCCAGTACACTGCTTTGCCCGGGGGCCCATAATGCTGTAAAAATGACCCTGCTCTCTCCCACCCTTTCTCCCCTATGACAATCAGTCTGTTGAATTGTCCTGACTTGAAACATCATCTGGCCGTTCAGCATCTGTGGATGGCATGGTCAGAATGGGAATGTCTCGGGTCAGGACCCTTCTTCGGTGTTCCTGTAAATATATCGCTCACCCCTAATTCTGGTACCAGATTATTTTGACACCTTCAAGCCAAGCATTGTCAGTTTAAACTAGCACGCAAAATTTGAACACAGTCGCGCATTATGTTCCCGAGTTGTTTCATTTAGATTAACTTTTATTTATTTGATTCTGCCGGGGAACTTCAAAAGGCTGATGGATCTGAGCAAGCTGAGTAAGCACAAGCTGTGAGTCCTGGTATGTCTGACAACGTTGTAGCTGATTGGACATGTTTAAGAACAGGGCAAACACCCGTCTGTCACGGCAGCCTGGAGTTTGTCTGTCAGTTGGCAGGCAATTGGTGGAACGAAGCACTCAGCAAAGATACGCAGAAAAGATAGACACAAAATGCTGGAGGAACTCAGCGAGGCAGGCAGCTTCTCTGGAGAGAAGGAATGGGTGATGTTTTGGGTCAAGACCCTTCTTCAGATACACACAGGCTGACTTAATTTATCCACTCTCTATAAATTCAAACTTGTCTACTGTTCTGCTTCATGCATCCTAGACTCGTAGTCATAGAGATACACTGTTCAAAGGCCTATCAAACCCATTGATTGCAATCCTGTCCAATATTAATTTAATTTAGTTTATTATTGTCACGCGTACCGAGGTACAGTAAAAAGCTTTTATGTTGTGTCCTATCCAGTCAGCAAAAAGATTATACATGATTACAATTGAGCTGTCCACAGTGTACAGATAAAGGATCAAGGGTATAAGAGCAAGATAACATCCAGTAATGTCCGAATAAAGATAGTTTGAATGTCTCCAATGAGGTAGATGGAAGGTCAGGACTGCTCTCTAGTTGACGAGTGGATGATTCACTTGCCTGATAACAGCTGGGATGAACCTGTCTCTAAATTTGGAGGTATGTGTATTCACAATTCTGTACCTCTTGCCTGGTGGGAGAGAGGAGAAGAGGGAGTGATTATGCTGGTGGCCTTACCGAGGCAGTGTGAAATGTAGATGAAGTTAATGGAAGGGACTATTGCCTTCCTGTATTGGGGCCGTAATGTACAGTCCATTCAAAGGCATTTAAGAGACTTTTGGATTAGCACATGAACCTGCACGGCAGAGAGGGATATGGATTATGTGCTTACAGATAAGAGTTGGACTTGACATCATGTTTGGCAGAGACATTGTGGGCCGAATGGCCTGTTCCTGTGCTGTACTGTTCTATGAATACAAGGAACTGCAGATGCTGGTTTACAAAAGAAGACACAAAGGTGACAGAGTAATTCAGCAGGTCAGGCAGCATCTCAGGAGAACATGGAAGGGTGAGGGATCAGGACCCTTCTTCAGACTGTACTGTTCCATGCTCCATGTCTGTATTATTCGCCATCATTCTCTTCCATCTCCATCTGTCGGCCCTTTCGAAGAGAAATCCACGTTTGACCACTCACACCAATAGTGTTTAAGACCAAGTAATAGAGCCGTAGAATCATACTGTCTGGAAAAAGGGCCTTCGGAACAACTTGCCCATGCCGACCAAGATGCCCCATCTTCAATAGTCCCATCAGCCTGCATTTAGACATAGAAACATAGAAAATTGGTGCAGGAGTAGGCCATTCGGCCCTTCGAGCCTGCACCGCCATTCAATATGATCATGGCTGATCATCCAACTCAGTATCCCGTACCTGCCTTCTCTCCATACCCCCTGATCCCTTTAGCCACAAGGGCCACATCTAACTCCCTCTTAAATATAGCCAATGAACTGGCCTCAACTACCTTCTGTGGCAGAGAATTCCACAGATTCACCACTCTGTGCGAAAGAAAACTTTCTCATCTCGATCCTAAAAGACTTCCCCCTTATCCTTATCCTTGTTCTGCACTTCCCCAACAACGGGAACAATCTTCCCGCATCTAGCCTGTCCAACCCCTTAAGAATTTTGTAAGTTTCTATAAGATCCCCCCTCAAATTCCAGCGAGTACAAGCCGAGTCTATCCAGTCTTTCTTCATATGAAAGTCCTGCCATCCCAGGAATCAATTTGTCCCACATCCCTCTAAACCTTTCCTTTCCATGTACCTGTCCAAATGTCTTCTAAGTGTTGTTATAGTACCTGCTTCATATACCTCCTAGCATCAACAGACAGGCGGCACAGTGGTGCAGTGGTGGAGTTGCTGACTTACAGCGCCAGAGACCCGGGTTTGATTCTGACTATGCCTCCCCATAGTCAGAATCAAACCCGGGTCTCTGGCGTTGTAAGTCAGCAACTCTACCACTGCGCCACTGTGCCGCCTGTTCTCTGGTGGGGCGACCATGTGGGTTTTCTCCGGGTGCTCCGGTTTCCTCCCACACTCCAAAGACGTGCATGTTTGTAGGTTAATTGGCATCAGTAAAAATTATAAATCGTCCCCAGTGTGTAGAATAGTATGAGTGTACGGGGTGATCGCTGGTCGGCACGGACTCGATGGCCCAAAGAGACTCTTTCCATGCTGTATCTCTAAATTAAACTCTAAACAAAACTAAACTGAAACTTAGCTCCAACCTTCAGGCTGCCAATTTCTGGATAGTTCTGCATGTTATAAATAGTCCATGAATATATATTGATATTTTAGGTCAATTATTGTCACGTGTATTGAGGTACAGTGAAAAGCTTTGATTTGCATGCTATCCAAAAACATCAGATAATACCATACATAAATACAATCAAGTCAAACTCAAAATAAAATAGATAGAGCAAAAGAGAAGATACTGAGTGCTGGTGTGGAGTTCTCAGCTTTGGAGTGCATCAGTTCCATAGATAAAGTCCAATGTTTATTATGAAGTAGAGGTGAATTGGACAATACCCTAGCTGATGGAAGGACCATTCTGTGGCCTAATAACAGAGGGGAAGAAGCTGTTCTTCAGTCTGGAGGTGCGCGCTTCTGTATCTTTAGCCTAATGGGACCGGGGAGAAGAAGGAATGACCAGGGTGGGAAATATCTTTGGTTATGTAGGCTAATTTCCCAAGGCCGCGTGGTGCAGATGGAGTCAATGGTGGGGAATCTCATCTGTGTGGTGGACTGGGCTGCATCCACAACTCTCTATAATGTCTTGCGATCATGGGCAGAACTGTTCACAAACCAAGCTGTGAATGAAATGCGGCAGTCTGTTTTCTATGGTGCATCTGTAGAAATCTGTCCATGGAGCGTAACCCTAACCTAAGTCAGGGAGAGTCTGAACAGGGCAACGTTAGATTTTTGCAAGTGGAACTCTATATACGTTGTGCAGGCGATGGATGGATTTGAATCTTTATACACACAAGCCTGGATTTTTCTGTTTCTCTTTCCACGGATGCTGCCTGATGTGCTAAGTGTTTCCAGCATTTGCTGTTTTGTAAGAGTGTTGTAAGCTACCATATGTCGAGGCTCAACATTTTTGCCTGTGGTAGATTGATTATTTTCTATTAGGGAGTCTCCATGCATAGCAGCAGGTACGGTTTTGCCAACACCCAATATTTATGTGTATTTTGGAAACTCTTTTGAGTCAAGTGGGAAATTTAAAACTTTATTTTTCCGCATAAAGTCTTGCGCAAAGCGTATTTATTAATTGAACATAACTTACTGTTCGGAACTACTATGGAATTCGGACGTGAATAGCAATATGAAGTCAGTGATAATTTAGATCCTTAATTGCAACCTACAGAATTGAAAGTGTGGTCTTTCCCTATTCGTTACCACCTGTTTCTGAATCATACTTGTTCATACTTAATCATACAGCCGCTCCTGTGGGCTCAGCAACCTTTCCCTCTGGGCAAGGAGCTGCAGGTGATGGTTTACAAACAAGACACAAAGTGTTGGAGTAACTCAGTGGATCAGGCAGCATCTCTGGAGAAGCAGCTGGAATAACAAGAGGGGGAGCAGCGAGAGAAGATCCCACAGAACTCTTGTCGGAGAGAGGAGCAGAACGTCTTCAAGACCTAGACGAGATTTTGCAGTGGAGCAGTTACGTGTAGACGCAAGGAACTGTAGATGCTCGTTTACAAACAGGGACACAAAGTGCTGGAGTGACTCAGTGTGTCAGACAGTATCTCTGGAGAGCTGTCTGTCTTTTTTCTTCTTTGAGGTAATGGCTATGGGTTCAAGTTATTCCTCAGCACATAATTTCAGTTGACACTGAACTGAGGAAATATTGCACTGTTAGAGCTAGAGTCGTAGAGAATTCCAGCGTGGAAACAGGCCCACCGAGTCTATAGTTTAGTTTAGTTTAGAGATACAGTGCGGAAACAGGCCCTTCAGCCCACCGAGTCCGCGCCGCCCAGCGAGCTCTGCACACACGAACACTATCCTACACACTAGGGACAATCTACAATTTTGCTAAGCCAATCAGCCTACAAATCTGTACCTGTTTGGAGTGCGGGCGGAAACCAGAGATCCTGGAGAAAGCCCACGCAAGTTGCGGGGACCGTGTACAAACTCCATACAGACAGCGCCCTTAGTCAGGATTGAACCTGTGACTCTGGCGCTGTAAGGCAGCAACTCTACTACTGTAGGTAGACACAAAATGCTGGAGTAACTCAGCGGGTCAGGCAACATCTCTGGACAGAAGGAATGGGTGATGTTTTGGGTCGAGACCCTTCTTCAGACTGCGAATTCCACTGTGAATTCTCCTCAAGGTAACCACTGCCAACTCCACCACTGTGCTGGTCTATGATGAGCATCAACCACCCTTTTACCCCAATCCTACATCAAAGTTGAATTACTTCTCAATAGTTTAGTTTATCGTCACATGCATCGTACAGTGAAAAGCTTTTTTGTTGCATGCTATCCAGTCAGCGGAAAGGCTACAGATGATGCGTCCACAATGCACAGATAGAGGATAAAAGGAATAACGTTTAGTGTAAGTTAAAGTCCAGATTCTATGGGAATGGAGCCCTCTCACTGCCAGTCTCAAGCCTGGTGGAGGAATTCAAATGCGCCAAAGCAAGGCTGGACATGACACTAACAGAATCCCGGGACCCAATAGTTAGAGGTGTCGCTCCAACCCTAGCAACAGGGAAGAAATGGACTCCAGTAGCAGTGGTACAGGACGCAAAATCTGCCCTCCGACACCGGAACATAGTGGGCCATGTCCAACAAGGCCGAGGGGGCTTTGGCCTGGGAGTAATGAAACCTACCTGGCAAAAGGCTACTCCAGCTGAACGTCGGCACCTGGTGGTGGAGGAGGTGCGCCACCAAGAAGAAGCAGCCAGGTGTGCCAAAGCCATATCTCAAGCCAAGCAAGGCCGCTGGATGAGGTGGGATAGCATTGAGAGGAGGAAGATCACATGGAGTGAGCTGTGGAACATGGAGTCAAGTATGTTGAGCTTTATTATCAGAGCCACATATGACGTCCTTCCCTCTCCCATAAACTTAAATCTTTGGCTGGGAGAGGATCTAGCCTGCCCCCTGTGTGCAGTTCCAGCAAACCTCCAGCACATCCTGGTCGGTTGTAAGACCAGCCTAACACAAGGCAGATACACCTGGTGACACAACCAGGTGCTGAGGTGTTTGGCAGCTGCACTCGAGTGCAAGAGAGTTACCACCAATGCCATGCCTATCAATGCCCAGTTAACATTCTCGCAAATCCAATCTTTCATCCGGGAAGGAGAGAAACAGAAGACTACCACCTCGCCTCTCAACTCATGCCCACTGAGCGCAGCCAGAGACTGGGAAATGCGGGTTGACCTAGGCCAGAGGCTTTCCTTCCCAGTTGAAATCGCAGCTACCAACCTGCGACCAGACCTCGTCCTCTGGTCCAACTCCTGTCGGCGTGTTTACATCATTGAGCTGACGGTGCCCTGGGAGGAGGCTGTGGACGAGGCATTTGAAAGGAAAAGGCTGAGATATTCCAACCTTGCAGTAGAGGCAGAGGAGCGAGGTTGGAGTGTAAGAGTGCGTCCAGTGGAGGTGGGGTGCAGGGGCTTTGTAGCCAGTTCCACTGCAAGGCTCCTGAGGGAAGTTGGAGTCAGAGGGCAGGCCCAAAGGAGGGCAATCAAAGAACTAGCAAATGCCGCCGAACGGAGCAGTCACTGGCTGTGGCTGAAAAGAAAATATACTGTCTGGGCTGCCACGTGACCATCTAGAGGCTAACCATAAGACACACACCCAGGTCTGATCACCCTTCGGTGGGCCTGCCTCGACTGAGGGCATCTTGTGATAAAAGGCCGAAACACCCAGTGACGTTGAGGTACACAACTGAAGATGTGTTGGAATGGTAGCAACATCATCTAGTGGTCACCCCCAAGAACAACACCAGTCAATTGTAGTGCAAACCTTAGGGATTGTAACATCTAGTCCTACTAATCAATCTAATTAATGAAAGTCTGAGGGTCTCCAACGAGGTAGATGGTAGTTCAGGACCGCTCACTAGTTGGTGATAGGATGGTTCAGATGTTTTATAATAGCTGGCAAAAAACTGTCCATGAATCTGGAGGTATGTATTTTCAGATTTGGGGACAGTTTCCAGCTGCAATCAGCTGGATTACAACACAAAGGTTATGGGAAGGTGGCAGGAGAATGGGGTTGAGAGGAAAAGATAGATCAGCCATGAATAAACAGCGGAGTAGACTGGATGAGCCGAATGGCCTAATTCTGTTCATATCATATCATATCATATATATACAGCCGGAAACAGGCCTTTTCGGCCCTCCAAGTCCGTGCCGCCCAGCGATCCCCGTACATTAACACTATCCTACACCCACTAGGGACAATTTTTACATTTACCCAGCCAATTAACCTACATACCTGTACGTCTTTGGAGTGTGGGAGGAAACCGAAGATCTCGGAGAAAACCCACGCAGGTCACGGGGAGAACGTACAAACTCCTTACAGTGCATCACCCGTAGTCAGGATCGAACCTGAGTCTCCGGCGCTGCATTCGCTGTAAAGCAGCAACTCTACCGCTGCGCTACCGTGCAGATTACATCTATTTATGAACTATACTATTGTACACTACTATAATTGGACGAGCTATTGAAACAAGGCCTTGGTTTGGCCACCCTAGCTAGGCTGATGGAAAACCCTGTAATTTGAACAAGAATTTCCCTGAAGGCCGGAATCGCCTAACATCAGATTATCTAATCTTTATCACACTGATGTTTGAGAAAGATTATCCTGGGCAAATCGCCAGTGGCATTCCCTATATTAAACAAAACTTTCAAAGAGCTGGAGTAACTCAGCGGGACAGCCAGCATCTCTGGAGAGAAGGAATGGGTGACATTTTGCGTAGAGACTCTTCTTCAGACTAGTTAGGGATAAGGGGAATGAGAGATATAGATGATGATGCAGAGTGATAACGAACAATGAATGAAAGATTTGCATATCTTTCATTCATTGTTCTTTATCTCTCTACATCGTCGTCTATATCTCTCGTTTCCCTCTTCCCTAACTAGTCTGAAGAAGGGTCTCGACCCGAAACGTCACCCATTCCTTCTCTCCAGAGATACTGCCTGTCCCGCTGATTTACTCCAGCTTTCTGCGTCTATCTTCGGTTTAAACCAGCATCTGCAGTTCCTTCCTACACAAAACTTCAAAAGTACAGCCTTTGGCTGAAAAGAACTCAACCTCCAGTGTTGTTGAGAAAACAATGCAAGTTTGTCCAATCTCTCCTTGTAGCTTATACTCCCTATTTCAGGCAGCACTTTGATAAACCTTTTCTGCACCCTCCCCGAAGCCACCGCATTCCTCCTGTAATGGGGCAACCAGAAATGCATGCAAGACACCTAGTGTGCCCGAACCAAATTCTTCGCAAGTCTTATGGAGACATTGAGAATTATGGTGCAGTTATACCAACCTTGGTACTATTTTTCCCACATAATTGGGCTAATTTCCTCATATAGCCCTTAGTTTTAACTCTGTGCAAATGATTGCGTTAAAAAATATTTTAGGCCCCATCTTTCATTGATATTAAACATTTCTAAGATTTGAACAAGCGCATTAGTGTTTGATCTACCATCATCGTTTTCGTAAGAGGAGTTTAATTAAACTGAGTGGTCTGAGGACTTACAATGAAAGAGTTCTCTACAGAATCTATGAAGTAAATTAAGCACAAGGCGTGTGGTGATACAATAATAGCATCACTGAATTTACCATCAAATCTCTATCTATTTACCATCAAATCTCTATCTATCCCCCCCATCTGAAAATTGCTGTCCCTTTCAAACCACTTTAACTGAAAACATTTCAAGAATTTATGACCACAAATGAGATTCAACAATATATCACAGAAACAATATATTCAATGGAACGGACAGGCTAAAGATCTTGTGTAAGAACGAACTGCAGATGCTGGTTTAAACCGAAGATAGACACAAAAAGCTGGAGTAACACAGCGGGACAGGCAGCATCTCTGGAGAGAAGGAATGGGTGACATTTCAGGTCGAGAAGAAGGGTCTCGACCCAAAACGTCACCCATTCCTTCTCTCCAGCGATGCTGCCTGTCCCGCTGAGTTATTCCAGCTTTTTGTGTCTATTTCAGGCTGAAGATCTTGTTTGCCAGAACTAATTCTACACTTATTATGAAGAAGATACATTTGTTCTGGGCAATCTATTTTGGACCTTTATAGGGACAGTTTACAGAAGCCAATTAACCTACAACCCTGCATGACTTTGGTGCGTGGGTAGAAGCCGGAGCACCCGGATAAAACCCATGCGGTCACAGGAAGAATATATAAAGTCCATACAGGCAGCAACCGTAGTCAGGATTGAACCTGTTCTCTGCAACTCTACCACTGTGCCACTGTGCAACTATGTCCTTATACCGCCCCACTCTCACATCAGTGACAGATTAAATCAAAACATCATTCTCCTCAAATGTACACACTGCACACATCCATTTGCACACATTATTATTATTGTTTCATTAAGAGATGGTATGCCGAGAGAGTTGCTGTGGGATGCAATACTGTGATGTCAGCATCTCGCCAACATTTGTGCTCAGAAACTATTACTGGGAACTAATCCATGTGGTTTAACGACTTTAAATATTGCCTCTAAATGGATTTGCTCTGCTTGGCTAAACCTGTGATCAAACAACGTCTTAGTCTATATAGGTTTAACTCACCTTTTCAATCATCTTGCTATGGTTTAGATTAACATGGAGTGATAGATCCACTTGGAATGTAGATGATTATCTGTATTTGATTTGTCCTGACTTTATTGATTATAACTCAGTTTTGTTCTACATGGTAATCAATACTATATTAATTCTGTGGGAAGGAACTGCAGATGATGGTTTATATCGAAGAAAGACACAAAATGCTGGAGTAACTCAGCAGGTCAGGCTGCACATCTGGGGAAAAGAAAAAGCAGACATTTTGGGTCAGATCTGAAGAAGGGTTCCAATCTGAAACATTGCCTATTCCTTTTTTTTTTAGTTTGGTTTAGTTTAGAGATACAGCGCGGAAACAGGCCCTTCGGCCCACCGGGTTCCCGCACATTAACACCATCCTACACCCACTAGGGACAATTTTTACATTTACCAAGCCAATTAACCTACAAACCTGTACGTCTTTGGAGTGTGGGAGGAAACCGAAGATCTCAGAGAAAACCCACGCAGGTCACGGGGAGAACGTACAAACTCCGTACAGACAGCATCCGTAGTCAGGATTGAACCCGGGTCTCCAGCGCCGCATTCGCTGTAAGGCAGCAACTCTGCGCCACTGCGCCACCGTGACCGCTTCTCCAGAGATGCTGCCAAAGATGACTTTCGGACTATCCATGATCGTACTTGCTGGCTTTACATTGCACTAAACATTATTCTATTATCATTTATCTACACACTGTAATTTGAATCGATTGTAATCATGTATTGTCTTTCTGCTAACTGGTTAACACGCAACAAAAAGCTTTTCACTGTACCTCGGTACACGTAACAATAAACTAACTGAACTGAACTGAACCCGCTGAAATACTCTCACATTTTGTGTCAATCTACATTAATTCTGCTCGGTTGCAGAATAGTGGATTATGTCATTAGCTAAAGATAGGCACCATTTAACCAGAGACTAAAGTTCATCCCACTGTAGTAACTGAGGAATTTAAATCTAACTAATTAAATATATTTGGAATGAAACTGATTACAAGATTACAGAGATTACAATAAAATTAGTGGAAGAAAAGAGACACACAAGAGACTGCAGATGTTGGAATCTTGAGCAAAAGACAAATTGCTGGAGGAACTCAGCAAGTCAGGCAACATCATTGAATGGACAGATGATGTTTTAGTTCAGGACCCTTCTTCAGATTGATGGAGTTGAGGGGAAGGTCTTACAGAACATACATTGGAGAGAGGAAAACTTTGAAGAAGTGTGTATAAAATCATGAGAGGAATAGATCAGGTAGATGCACAGAGTCTCTTGCCCAGAGTAGAGAAATCGAGGAACAGTGGACAGGTTCAAGGTGAAGGGGAAAAGATTTAATAGGAATCTGAGGGGTAACATTTTCACACAAAGGGTGGTGGGTGCATGGAACAAGCTGCCAGAGGAGGTAGTTGAGGCTGGGACTATCCCAACTTTTAAGAAATAGTTAGACAGGTACATTGATAGGACAGGTTTGGAGGGATATGGACCAAGCGCAGGCAGGTGGGACTATTGTAGCTGGGACATGTTGGCCGGTGTGGGCAAGTTGGGCCGAAGGGCCTGTTTCCACACTGCATCACTCTATGACTCTAACACATACTTTGAGGAGATTTCACAGTGGAGGAATAGAATGCAGAAACAAGAGACAGCCCAGCGATATGAACATTGAATTCTTTCATTTTAAATAACTTTACCTTATACTCCCCTCCCCTCTCCCTCCTCGCCCCCTTCCTCCTCACTAGTCATTTAACCGGTTCCAAATTTCTCCACGTTGTTTCTCTCGAGGTCACACCTTCCCCAGGATACAATGGACCTACCAGAGTCCACCTATCTGAGGTCATTTATGGCTGGCCCAGATTGGTCCTTCTCTTGCCTCCAGCTCTTTACCTCCTTCCCCCCTCCCCTCAACTACCTTCAGTCCAAACAAAGGTCCCGACCCAAAGCGTCACCCATCCTTTTCCTCCAGAGACTCTGCCTGATCAGATGAGTTACTCCAGCACTTTGTCGTCTACCTTTGGTATAAACCAGCAACTGCAGTTCTTTGTTTTGACCTTCCTGCAGAAAAGTTTGCCTTCCTCCCCAATCTGACCTGTATGTGTTTCCACATCACCACTCTCGAAACTTGGCTGCTGCATCAGTTCTAAGGAAATTCAAGATGGAAAATAAATGATGGCATGATTATCCTGCAAGTGGATCAATAAAACAAGTCATTATATTGTATGAAGATAGACACAAAGTGCTGGAGTGACACAGCGGGTCAGGCAGCTTCTCAGGAAAAAACCGATGGATGAAGTTTCTTCTTCAGACCTGAAATGTCACCTATCCTTTTTCTCCAGAAATGCTGCCTGACCCGCTGAGTTATTCCAGCACTTTGTGTCTATCAGCAGTATGTAACAGCATCTGCAGTTCCTATCTACACACTAATTACATTACATATTCTTCACTTGAAATAAACTTTGGATTAAAATTTTAAAACTTCCCTGTGCCCCAGCTGGGCTCACACCAATCTCTCTCCTTCTCCTTCCCCCTACCCTTCCACCTATATTCCTTCTTCTGGATTCACAATTTGAACCTCTTCTATCCTTAACTCACACATTTATTGTTTAATCTCTGGCCTTTATCCAACCATCGACCTATAAAGACCCCTCCCCCCTCCCCTCACCTGTACCCAACTATAATTGGCCAGCTTTTTCCCTCCCCCCACCCCACCCACCCAAATTAGGCTGAAGAAGGGGCCCGGCCCGAATCGTCACCTATTCATGTTCTCCAGAGATGCTGCCTGACCTGCTGAGTCTTATTTTTTTGTCATGCATCTACAGTACATCTGCAGTTCCTTGTGTATTTTGTATACTAGTTAGTTAGTACCATGAAAAGCTTTTTGTTGTGTGGTCACCGATCAGCAGAAAGACAATACATGTTTACGATCGAGTCATCCACAGTGTACAGATACATGATAAAGGGAATAACATGAATAATGTTTAGCAGAAACGAAAGGGAATAACATTTAAACAGGATTAAGTCCAGTAATGTCCAATCAAAGATAGTCCAAGGGTCTCCAATGAGGTAGATAGTTGCTCTGAACTGCTCTCTGGTTGTTGGTTAGGATGGCTTAGTTGCCTAATATCAGCTGGAAAGAAACTGTCCCTGAATCTGGAGGTGTGTGTTTTCACACATATCTTTTGCCCGATGGAAAGGAGAGAAGAGGGGAGAGAGAGGGATGGGCTCCACAGAGAAAATGCAGGTAATAAAAAAGTGCAAGATCTGCAATGAGGTAGGTATCCACTTGCTTGCTGACTTTGTAGACTTTAGAGATAAAGCGCGGAAAAAGGCCCTTCGGCCCACTGAGTCCACGCCGACCAGTGATCATCCAGTACACTAGCACTATCCTGTACTGGGATAATTTACAATCTTTACTGAAGCCAATTAACCTACAAACCTGTACGTCTTTGGAATGTGGGAGGAGAACGGAGCACTCAGAGAAAACCCACGCGGTCACGGAGCGAACATACAAACTCCTAACAGTCAACCCCATAGTAGGATGGAACCCAGGTCTCTGGCGCTGTAAGGCAGCAGCTCAACTATAGCCCAAAGACGTGTGGGTTTGCGGGTTAATTGGCCCTCTGTAAATTGCCCCTGGTGTATAGGGGGTAGATGAGAAAGTGGGTTAGCATTGAACTGCTGCGAACAGGTGATCAGTGGTTGCCATGGACTTGGTGGGTGGAAGGGTCTGTTTCCCTGCAGTATCTCTAAACTAAACTAAATATCATTAGACTGCAGACATCATCCCATTGCATTGGCACCGTGGAGTAATTGTTACATCTATTTAACACATTTGGCTGCTGAATCTCTAAAAATTGGCAATGCACTTGTTTGCTGGTCAGTTAATCAGGCTATTTCGCTTTCAGGTTTACAGTATTTAGGTTTGGTGGACTGCTGGGAGCTTGTTGGTCAGTTGCTGTGCATTACCATCTGCCTCATAGATCACAGGCCCATTATATAACACTCTTGTGCCCGAGTGACCAGCTGATGCACCAGTAAAACACATTTTAAAACATTTCCTTCTGCAAAGCAGCTCGTATCTTAACATTATAAAAGACACAAAAAGTGCTGGAGTAACTCAGCGGGTCAGGCAGCATATCTGGAGAATATGGATAGATGATGTTTTTTGGTCAGAACCCTTCCAGAGGCTGATAGTACTAAGTTAATTCCCGGAATGGCGGGACTGTCATATGTTAAAAAACTGGAGCTTGTATACATAGGATGTGAGGGGATCTTATCGAAACATATAAGATTATTAAGGGGTTGGACACGTTAGAGGCAGGAAACATGTTCCCAATGTTGGGGGAGTCCAGAACCAGGGGCCACAGTTTAAGAATAAGGGGTAGGCCATTTAGAACGGAGATGAGGAAAAAGTTTTTCAGTCAGAGAGTTGTAAATCTGTGGAATTCTCTGCCTCAGAAGGCAGTGGAGGCCAATTCTCTGAATGCATTCAAGAGAGAGCTAGATAGAGCTCTTAAGGATAGCGGAGTCAGGGGGTATGGGGAGAAGGCAGGAGCGGGGTACTGATTGAGAATGATCAGCCATGATCACATTGAATGGTGGTGCTGGCTCGAAGGGCTGAATGGCCTCCTCCTGCACCTATTGTCTATTGTCTATTGTCTAAGGAGAAAGCTGCAAGAGAGGTGGGTGAGGGACAATGCCTGGCCGGTGATAGGTGGATGGATGTGTGCACCTGTTTCTCCCACTACCCAGCCTCCACCTTTCCCTCCTCCTCACCCCCTTCCAACTATTGCTATCCCTCTGGCTTCACATTTCATGCCTCTTCTCTCCTTATCTTATTTCAATACTTTTTGCCTTTTCATCTCTGGCTTTTGTCCAACCATCTTTGTCCAAACCCTCCTCACCTGCTTCCTCCTATCTCTTAGGTAGACACAAAGTGCTGGAGTAACACAGCGGGTAAGGCAGCAACTCTGGAGAAAATGGACGGGTGATGTTTCAGGTCAGGACCCTTCTTCAGACCTGACTCAAAAATCACCCATTATTTTTCTCCCGAGATGCTACCTGACCAGTTGAGTTACTCCAACACTTTGTGTGTATCTTCGGTGTAAACCAGCATCTGAAGTTCCTTTCTCCACTTATCTCTTGCCAAGCTTTGTTCCTCCCCTACCTCTCTTCCAGCTTTCTCTCCCCCCCCCACTACAATCAGTCTGTAGAAGGGACCCAAGCCAAAACCTCGCTTGTCCATGATTTCCAGAGATGCTGCCTGACCCGCCGAGTTACTCCAGCACTTTTGTGTCTTTCTTTGTAAACCAACATCTGCAGTTCCTTGCATCTCTAAACATCTTAACGTTGAGAGTCAACCTGCGTGCCTGGGAACTTTTCCAAGGAGTTGAATGAGGGACCATTGGTTACAAGTTCCAACTGGTGCATGGGAACCCCTCCCCCCCTCCCCCCCCCCTCCCCCCTTGTGGCCACACACCAATTTGAACCTGTCCCTCAAGAGCCTTGAGATAGTGCGCCCAATATGGAGGTCGTCTACGCGCAATGGATTGAATTCACCACAACTCTCTGTGGCTGCCATCATTAGGCCCTGACACGAAACGCCACCTATGATCAGCCATGATCACATTGAATGGCGGTGCTGGCTCGAAGGGCCGAATGCATCCAATGTCTATTGTCTATCCATGTTCTCCAGACTCCATGTGCTGCCTGCCCTGCTGAGTTACTCCAGCACTTTGTGGGGTTTTTGCACAGATTCCAGCATCTGCAGTTCCTTGTGTCTATAATTAGATAGTGTATCAGAAGCTTTCCTCTCTGATGCTTTGAGTAGAACGATCAATCTACATTAAGAAAACAACTAAATTAGTGAAGCTACATATTGCAAACAAACATATGTACGTATCTATCACCATACAACCTCGGGAATCCTGTTGCATGTAATATTTTTCATAATTGGAAATGGTGCAATGATACTTGGATCATTGATACTCCGTGTATGCAACAATAGCTACATTTAGAAGTGTAAAGTGGTTCATCTATACAAATTATAAAACAGCGAACAGCCACAACATTCAAATGTCTCGTTCCCTCATTACCATCATTACAAAATGAGATTTCCTCCAGAATATGGTCTTTGGTTTGCATATTTAACTGTACTTTGACAGAATTTGTTGGAAGCAGCTGTGAAATGCCACATAACGACAGCTTGCATTTTATGGGCTTTCTAATGTTGGAGAATCTTCACAGACCACTGCAGTGCAGTTACCTAAGGAGTTATTAATGCAGCTTCGTAATAAAGGACTCTCTGATTTACGGGCTGTTCTCAGGGATGCATTCAGAGATGGACATCAAGTGCTGCTGGAAGGTCATTAACGGCGAAAGACTCTCTTTGGTCTGCCTGAAACTTGTTGGCCTCCCAGCAGAGTGAGATGTCTGTCAGGGAATGTTGCCGACTGGCCCGCTCCAGACTGCAGGAGTACGTGCAGTCGCTGAGGAACTCGCTGAAGCTCAGAGCAGCCAACAGCAAGACTCTGTGGGGGAGGACCGCAGTCTAGGGTCCTTCCGCAGCTGGACATTGGGGGGCAGAGTCCGGTGGGGACACCCCTCAAACAAAGGGGAGGGATATCACTCCAGGGGGGGGCTACAAGAGTGGCAAGGGTGCTTGGTTTAAGGATACAGTGAACCTTCGCAATGACAGACCATGGGGAGCGGAGGGGGGGTGGGGTTGGTGTCAATTATTGCCGATTGGCCGCTATAACAGTGTGAGGGGGCTACAGTTTAACGCAGTCCTGGGAAGGTAGAAACGTGGCGTTGGTGGGGGGGGGTTTAAACATGCATGAACCTACTGGCCAGGGAGGCACAAAGCCCCTTGCCCCTCACGCAGTGCGCCAGGGACAGGCCCGATACTCACACCACCTTCATGCTGCTCGCTCTCTCCTCTACCGTGACTGGAAGCTCCCGCCACCTGGTGCCAGCTCGTTGGGTAACTGCCGGATGTGTGTAGGGTGTGAGGGGGGGGGGGGGGAGTGCAATGGGAGTCTCGGCTCTAACCAAAATCCACCACATAGAGGTTCATTATTGCGAGTGTGTTTACTGTAGTTGCAAACATTACCGAGTACGACGCCAAGGTACATATAGATGCTGAGTTTGAAGAAGGGTGCCGACCTGAAACGTCACCTATCCATATTCTTCAGAGATGCTGCTTGACCCACTGAGTTACTCCTGCACTGTGTGTCCTTTTGTCAGTTTTTAAAGTGCTTAAAGGAGGAAATGTGGATACAGAGGAATATGAAGACATCGACGAAGAGAATACAGGAGCCTAGAGCTTTAGCAATTGGTAAAAAGGATTTAGATTCAAGTGTTCAAGAGCCTTTGAGTCATAGAGTTATACAGCGTAGAAACAGGCCCTTTGGCCCAGCTTGCCCACACCGACCAACAGGTCCCATCTACACTCGTCCAACTTGCCTGTGTTAGACCCATATCCCTCTAAACCTGTCCTCATGTACTTGACCGATTGAATTAATTTTTAGTGCAGTAAATCTTCGCCATAACGGTCTACGGTGGCTGGGAGGATGGTGTCCGTTATTGCCGATTGTCTGTTATAACCAAGAACTTTAACCCCCAAGGCTGGTTAGGAAGAAATGTGGCATTGTGTGGGGGGGGTGAGAGGTTAAATGGTAATTTTTAAGGAGATCCCCCCCATCCTTCTAAATTCCAGCGAGTACAGGCCCTGAGCTGTCAAGCGTTCATCATACATTGAAGAAGGGTCTCGACCCGAAACGTCACCCATTCCTTCTGGCGGGCTGACCCGCTGAGTTACACCAGCATTTTGTGTCTACCTTCGATTTAAACCAGCATCTGCTGGTTTTTTTCCTATACATTAATCCAATTATCCCCAAGAACATACGTGTGTATTATCTCTATATCTCGGGTTATTATTTGGGCCAATGCATATTTGGGCATATCCTCTCCCCCCTCCACCACATGTTCCCGCCTCTGGCCCTGAGCAGGAGAGGCCGCACTATTGAAATAGAAATCTTTCAGAGGAAACATTAAGGGAAGGTGAACCTTCATATTCCAATAGACATAAAACATCGAAGACATCGCAGTATCTGAATAGAGGCTGATACCCTGGGCAAGCATAAAGCCAAGCAGCTGGTCATTTACTTTGCAGTAGCTGATATCATTTCTTCATGGGGAAACTATCCTTCAGAGGCTTATCCACTGCATCTGAAGCAATTGGAGGTGCATACAGTTTGTGAAAAGAGTTCCACAAATGCAAGGTTACTTTCCCCAATGGTTTAGTGTATGTGTTATGTCAAGCAATGACGTCTAGTTTAGTTTAGTTTAGTTGTACGTTCTCCCCATGATTGCATGGGTTATCCCTGGGTGCTCCGGTTTCCTCCCACGTTTCAAAGACGTACAGGTTTGTAGGTTAATTGGCTTTGGTTGAAAATTGTCCCTAGTGTGTAGGATAGTGCTAGTGTATGGGGATCGCTGGCCAGAATGGACCTGGTGGGTCCAAGGGCCTGTTTCGGCTCTGTATTTCTAAACTAGACTAAACTAAGATACAGAATGGAAACAGGCCCTTGGGCCACCAAGTCCATGCCGATCAGCAATCACCCTGTACACTAACACTAACTTACACCAGGAACAATTTACAGTTTTTACCTAAGCCAATTAATCTACAAACCTGCATGTCTATGGAATGTGGGAGGAAACGAGCACCCAGAGAAAACCCATGCGGTCTCAGGGAGAACATAGCAACTTCGTACAGACAGCACTATAATCTGGATCCAACTCGAGTCACTGGCGCTGTAAGGCAGCAACTCGACTATATCCCAAATTAATGCGAGTGTGTAGGTTAATCAGCCCCCTGTAAATTGCCCCTAGTGTGTACCGAGTTATCATATCATATCATATCATATCATATATATATACAGCCGGAAACAGGCCTTTTCGGCCCACCAAGTCCATGCCGCCCAGCGATCCCCGTACATTAACACTATCCTACACCCACTAGGGACAATTTTTACATTTACCCAGCCAATTAACCTACATACCTGTACGTCTTTGGAGTTACTGCCTTACAGCGCCAGAGACCCGGGTTCGATCTTGACTACAGGTGCCGTCTGTATGGAGTTTGTACATTCTCCCCATGACCTCATGGGTTTTCTCCAGGTGCACCGGTTTCATCCCACATTCCAAAGACGTACAGGTTTGTATTTTAAGTGGCTTCCATAAAAATTGTAAATTGCCCCTAGTGTATAGAATAGTGCTCGTGCGTGGGGATCACTGGTCGGCGCGAACTCGGTGGGCCGAAGGTCCTGTTTCCTCACTGTATCTCTAAAACTAAATCTCTAAAATTTAGATTTGGCACTGAGTTGGAGGAAGGGGTGAGGCCAGGAAGGAGAGAAAAAGCAAAGAAATAAAGAAAAGCAATTATCACGGTGAAAAACGATATGTCCATAAAACCTAAAAGAAACAATCTCATGAATCATAACAGGAACAACAGACTCACAGTCCAGAGAGCAAACAGAACCACAATTCTGATTGGTGATAACTTTGCACATGATTAATAGCAAAATGAATATTATCTTGCCACAATTCCCTGGCAGAGGGAAGTAACTCAAGGCTAATTAATCACAGAGGAAAATTCTCCACAGAATAACAGAGCCTATGTTATGAACAATAATACATAGTAAATCAAGGGGCTTCAGAAGTCTAAAGGTATCTGGATTCCAAAGGAAGTTTCAGAAGACTAAATATTATCATTTTGCAAACAGTCCTACATCGAACACAGAACTGTTCTGTACAGGAACCGACCCTTTGGCCCACAATGTCTGTGCCAAACATCATGCCAAGTTAAACTAATCTCCTGCACGCGATCCATATCCCTGCATTCCCTGCATCTCCACATGCCTATCTAAAAGACTCTTAAATGTTGAAGACAAATTTGTCTTTTTGTGGGCAGGTTTCCTTCCCGGAAAGTGTAGGATGGTGGATGCTGGTTTATAACGAAGACAGATAAAGTGCTGAAGTAACTCAGCAGATCAGGCAGCATCTTTGGGGTAAAAGGATGGGTGACGTTTCGGGTTGGAGCCCGAAGTCACCCATCCTTTTTCTCCAGAGATGCTGCCTGGGGAAGTTCTGCTGAGTTACTCCAGTGCTTTATGTCTTATCTTTTCCTTCCCAGAAGATATTTTGCCTCTCATTTTGTTCTACGATTCACCCGATGGTATCAAATTTCCGACAGATTGTTGGAGCTCAAGTTAACAATGAAGGGGAGACACAGTTGCTGGAATCCTGAGTGAAGCACAAAATACTGGAGTAACTCAGCGGGTCATGCAGCATCCGTGGAGGGAATAGAACATATAGAAACTAAACAGTACGGCACAGAAACAGGCCATTTGGCCCACAATGTCTGTGCCGATCATGATACTAAGACCAGTTCTTATCTGCCTGCACATGATCCATATCAGTCCATTCCCTGCATATTCATGTGCCTATCTTAAAGACTCTTAAATGTCCCGATCATATTTGCCTCCACCACCACCTCTGGCAATGTATTCCATGCACCCAACATCATTTGCGTAAACAGAACTGCCCTGCACATCTCTATTACACTTTGCCCCTTTCAATATAATCATAACTAAAGCATCAAGCAGGCTTCCTCAAGCTGTATTGATTGCACCCAGAGAACGTCTCAGCAATAAATCTTGAAGGATTTTTAAAAATATGCTGTGTTCATAAAATTCGCAAATTATACAACACAGGATATCCGTCTGTCATCTTTCAAAAGGCTGAGCATGTTATTTGCCTACCATATTATGTTAACACAGTAAATGTTTCATTTTTAAACACTCCATCAAAGTTTGTGAGATGGAGGTTAAAATGTTTGAGAGATTATTGCACAGAACTCACCCCCTCAGTGGCCAGTGGTAGTGCCCCATGCTGTGGCCGCTGTACCAAGCCTCCTTGCATCCAGAGCAGGGTCGTGGGGATGTGCCCGTCTGCAGAGCAGAGTTGCAGGGAAGCCCCTTGCATCAGCAAAACAACAAGGTTCAGGCAGGCAGGCAGAAGTGGTCTCTTCATCGCTTGCTTGTGTGTGTGTCTATATGTGTGTGTGTGTGTGTGTCTATATATGTGTGTGTGGTGTGTGTGTGTGTGTGGTATGTGTGTGAGTGTGTGGTATGTGTGTGTGTCTATATGTGTGTGTGTGTGTGTGTCTATATATGTGTGTTTGTATGTGTGGTGTGTATGCATGTGTGTGTGTGGTATGTGTGTGTGTGTCTATATATGTGTGTGTGTCTATATATGTGTGTGTGTGTGTGTGTGGGGTGTGTGTGTGTGTCTATATGTATGTGGGTGTATCTGGACTTTCAAAAAGCCTTTGACAAGGTCCCACACAAGAGATTAGTGTGCAAAATTAGAGCACATGGTATTGGGGGTAGGGTATTGACAGTGATAGAGAACTGGTTGGCTGACAGGAAGCAAAGAGTAGGAATTAACGGGTCCTTTTCAGAATGGCAGGCAGTGACTAGTGGGGTGCCGCAAGACCCGGTGCTGGGACCCCAGTTATTTATAACACATATCAAAGATTTAGACGAGGGAATTAAACGTGATATCTCCATGTTTGAGGATGACACAAAGCTGGGTGGCAGTGTGAGCTGCGATGAGGATGCTATGAGGCTGCAGGGTGACTTGGATAGGTTGGGTGAGTGGGCAAATGCATGGCAGATGCAGTATAATGTGGATAAATGTGAGGTTAACCATTTCTGTGGCAAGAACAGGAAGGCAGATTATTATCTGAATGGTGTCAGATTAGGAAAAGAGAAGGTGCAACGAGACCTGGGTGTGCTTGTACATCAGTCATTGAAAGCAAGCATGCAGGTGCAGCAGGCAGTGAAGAAAGTTAATGGCATGTTGGCCTTCATTGTGAGAGGATTTGACTATAGGAGCAAAGAGGTCCTACTGCAGTTATACAGGGCCCTGGTGAGACTGCACCTGGAGTATTGTGTGCAATTTTGGTCTCCTAATTTGAGGAAGGACATTATTGATATTGAGGGAGTGCAGCGTAGGTTCACCAGGTTAATTCCCGGGATGGTGGAACTGACATATGATGAAAGAATGGGTCGACTGGGCTTGTATTCACTGGAATTTGGAAGGATGAGAGGGGATCTTATAGAAACATATAAAATTCTTGAAGGATTGAACAGGCTAGATGCAGGAAAAATGTTCCTGGTGTTGGGGGAGTCCAGAACCAGAGGTCACAGTTTAAGAATATGGGGTAGGCCATTTAGGACTGAGATGAGGTGTGTGTCTTCACCCAGAGAGTTGTGAATCTGTGGAATTCTCTGCCACAGAGAAGGCAGTGGAGGCCAATTCACGGGATGTTTTCAAGAGAGATTTAGATTTAGCTCTTAGGGCTAAAGGAATCAAGGGATATGGGGAAAAAGCAGGAACGGGGTACTGATGTTAGATGATCAGCCATGATCATATTAAATGGCGGTGCTGGCTTGAAGGACCAAATGGCCGACTCCTGCACTTATGTACATGTATGTGTTTCTGTGTCTGTGTGTGTGTTTCTGTGTGTGTGTCTGTGTGTATATCTATGTGTGTATCTATGTGTGTGTATATTGCAGGAAGGGACCTGGTCCCGTGTGTGTGACTGTGTGCGTGTGCATACATGCATGTGTGTGTGTCTCTCGAGAACCACACATGGCCACATTTGGCGTTACAAACCCGGTGTTCACACAGCTTGATATCCCACATTGGGAGGGTATATCAGGCTGAGGTCATTATGAGGACCATGTTGGATCACCATCTGGCCTCCATCCCTGGAGGTTTACACACCGTATCCCTGCGGACACAAATCATTTGGAATCTCCAGAGGCAATGGATCACCAGCTGAAAAGGGCGGCTGCAGCAGCCCAAATGCACCTCTAGCTGAGACATTGTCCACAACCTGACCAGGTCCCTTCCTGCAATCAAAGGTAAAGCCATAACCACATTCCCAGTTTCATGAGCATTGTTCTTGATGCAGACCCTGGTTCATTATTTTCTACCCAGTTATATTTTCAGAGTAATGCTTTGCGCTTTTGCTCAGTCTTATTTTTTTTAGATATTTAT
Organism: Rhinoraja longicauda; assembly: GCF_053455715.1. NCBI lineage: Eukaryota > Metazoa > Chordata > Chondrichthyes > Rajiformes > Arhynchobatidae > Rhinoraja > Rhinoraja longicauda. Next base: position 12,317,217 of record NC_135967.1, on the reverse strand, counting down.
GTGTCATTTATATATAATTTGTGTTTGTGTGTTTAGTTTATTGTCATGTATACCAGGCTACACTGAAGAGCATTGATTTGTGTGCTATCAAGTCAAAGAATAGACAATAGACAATAGGTGCAGGAGTAGGCCATTCGGCCCTTCGAGCCAGCACCGCCATTCAATGTGATCATGGCTGATCATTCTCAATCAGTACCCCGTTCCTGCTTTCTCCCCATACCCCCTGACTCCGCTATCCTTAAAAGCTCTATCTAGCTCTCTCTTGAATGTATTCAGAGAATTGGCCTCCACTGCCCTCTGAGGCAGAGAATTCCACAGATTCACAACTCTCTGACTATACAAGAAAAGACTATACATGATCACAATCAAGCTGTCCACAGTGCACAGTTACAGGATAAAGGGAGTAATGTTTAGTGCAAGATAGATTCCAATTGTAGGAGGGATCTATCAGTCCATCTGCATATCAAATAACTCTCCTCACTAGGCTTTATCCTGCTTTCTTTCCCTCCCACCCACCTACCCTCTACAATCAGTCTGAAGAAGGGTCTCGATGAGTGCGAGATCGCCCACCTCACCACATTTTCGGGGGGACTTCCTGGGGGGGGGTGATTTCAAGCACGCTCTCGTGATTTTGTCTGGATTAAAGGAGGTACCAGATCACCAGTTGCCAGAAAATCAGTGGTGGACCTCTATATATTTCAATCAGTCAGTCAGTCACCCTTCACTAGACTTTGTAGGGACTGTTAAAGAAGGAAATTAATCTCTTAAAGTATTGGGGAAAAAATAGATCTGGAACAAGATGGATACTTGGGCAGTCTGCATGGATTGTCTGCTTTCAGTACAACCCAAGTTCCCATTTCAGTAAGTCAGTTATGTTCTGGAAGAGGAAGAGACACAGTGAGGGGGAGGAGAGTAAATTAGATTAACACCAGCCACACACCAAAGTATTTTAATAAAATACTTTATGGTGAGATCAGCTGTTTATATTTAAAATTCATTAACTTGTGGCAATAAATGTTTTTTTCTTTGCACTTGGAAGTCATGGGACACAGAACAGTCGCTAACAACTGGGGAATATTATAAAGATTGTTCTGTCTGTAATAGAAACATAGAAACATAGAAAATAGGTGCAGGAGTAGGCCATTCGGCCCTTCGAGCCTGCACCGCCATTCAATATGACCATGGCTGATCATCCAGCTCAGTAACCCGTACCTGCCTTCTCTCCATAGCCCCTGATCCCTTTAGCCACAAGGGCCACATCTAACTCCCTCTTAAATATAGCCAATGAACTGGCCTCAACTACCTTCTGTGGCAGAGAATTCCACAGACTCACCACTCTCTGTGTGAAGAAATGTTTTCTCATCTCGGTCCTAAAAGACTTCCCCCTTATCCTTAAGCTGTGACCTCTGGTTCTGGACTTCCCCAACATCGGGAACAATCTTCCCACATCTAGCCTCTCCAACCCCTTCAATAAGATCCCCCCTCAGTCTTCTAAATTCCAGCGAGTATAAGCCTAGTCTATCCAGTCTTTCTTCATATGAAAGTCAATAGAGATTGAAATATCTGCCAGGTGAATTCCATTTGGTACTCCATTTCCCCCCCCACATTTTCAAGCTTTGGTTGCATATGAAATTTAAACAGGGCAGCACAGTGGTAGAGCTGCTGCCTCACAGCGCCAAAGACCCAGGTTCAACCCTGACTACCGGTGCTGTCTGTTTGGAGTTTGTACGTTCTTCCTGTGACTGCTTGGGTTTCCTCCGGGTGCTCCGGTTTCCTCCCACATCCCAAAGACGTGCAGGTTTGTAGGTTAAGTGGCTGTTGTAAATTGCCCCTTGCGCGTAAGGAGTGGATGAGAAAGTGGGGGAACATAGAACTAGTGTGAACGGGTGAACGACGGTCAGCGTGGACTCAGTCATTGTTTACACATAGCAAAAACATGTCTTGAAGGCAGTAAGCTTAACATTTTTATATAATATATATAATTTGGGGCAGAATTTGATGAACTATACACCCAGGGGGAAACCCACAAAGTCACAAGAAGAACATGCAAACTCCACACAGGAAGCACCAAGGTCAGGATCAAAACTGGGTCTCTGGTAGTTGATCAACGTTAGTCCTTGAGACCCAGATTTTCTACCAGAGACCCGGGTTCGATTCTGACCTCGGGTACTGTCTCTGTGGAGCTTGCATGTTCTCCCAGTGACCGCATGGGTTTCCTCCCAGTGCTCCAGTTACTCCCATGTCCCAAGATGTGTGGTTTTGTAAGTTAATTAGCCTCTGTAAAAGATAGGATATGAATCATGTTCAGGCAGAGGAGATTAGTTAAACTTGGCATCATGTTCAGCATGGACATTGTGTGCCGAAGGGCCTGTTCTTGTGCTGCATAGAATCATACAACGTGGAAATAGCTCCTTCAGTCCAACTTGCCCACGCCGATCAACATGCCCCATCTTCTATACTAATCCCACCTGCCTGCGTTTGGCCAGTATCACTCTAAATTTGTCCTATCCATGTACCTGTCTAAATGTTTCTTAAACATTGCGATAATGCCTGCCTCAACTATCTCCTCTGGTAGCTTGTTCCATACACCCACCACCCTTTGTGTACAAAAGTTGCCTCCACAGGTTTTGTATTAAATCTTTCCCCCGTCACCTCAAGCCTAAAGGTGGCGCAGAGGTAGAGTAGCTGCCTTACAGCGCCAGAGACCTGGGTTTGATCTGGACTATGGGGCCTGTCAGTATGGAGTTTGTATGTTATTCTTGTGACTACGTGGGTTTTCCCTGGGTGCTCCGGTTTCCTCCCATACTCCAAAGATGTACAAGTTTATAGGTTAATTGGCTTCAGTAAAGATTGTAAATTCTCCCTAGTGTGTTGGTTCGTGCTAGGGTACAGTGTGATCGTTGGTCGGTGCGGACTCGGTGAGCCGAAGGACCTGTTCCCTAAACTAAACTAAACTATGTCCTCTAGTTCTCGGTTCCCCTACTCTGGGCAAAAGGCTCTGTGCATTTACTCGATCTACTCCTCTCATGATGTTGCACACTGCACTGTTCTTTGTACTGTAGTTTTGTAGTTCTGTAGTTATGTGAAATGGCTTAATATTCTTATGTTCTTCTCCCACCTATCCTACCTCAGAGACTATATCATGGCCACAGGGCTACCAGATACAAGACAGATACCGGAGACGGAAGAATGCAATGAAGAATGTTCAGGTACATTATTTCTATTTCACAAATTAAACGTCCTTTTGCAAGTTGATAGAGCTCGGTTTTGAGATTAATATTCTAGGCTCTTACCTGTGAACAATGTGAGATTTCCCAATATCTTTGCAACAGAAAAAATTTCAACAATATCACATAGATTAGACATGAACACAGAAACAAAGTGCTGGAGTAACTCAACGGGTCAGGCTGCATCTCTGGAGAAAAAGGATAGGGGACGTTTCGGGTCGGGACCCTTGTTCAGACTGGAGAAAGGGTTCCGCCCCAGTCTGAATAAGGGTCCCAACCCGAAATATCACCCACCCTTTTTCTCCAGAGATGCTGGAGAGAGAGAGAGAGAGAGAACATTTTAATGTAGCAACAAAGAACTGTTGGTAGGTTAATTGGCCTCCATAATTTACCTCTTGTGTAGGTGAGTTGTAGAATCTGGGGAAGTTTTAGTTTTAGAGACACAGCGTGGAAACAGGTCCATCGGCCCATTGAGTCCATGCTGACCATCGATCACCTGTATATTAGTTCTATGTTATCCCACATTCCCCAACACACTAGGGGCAAATTACAGAAGCAAATTTACGTACAAACCCACACATCTTTGGGATGGGCGTGGAAACAGAGAAAAAACCCACTTGGTCTTTGGAGAACGTGCAAACTCCATACAGACAGCACCCGTAGTCAGGATCGAACCCAGGCCTCTGAAGCTGATAGACAACAACTCTTTCGCTGCGCCACTGTGCCGCCCATTTGATGGGAACACGGGGAGAGTAAAAGAATGGGGATTAGTGCGGGGTAAACGAGAGCAGGTGCTTTGTAGTCAATGTAGACTCAGTGGGAGGGAGAGCTTGTTTAATGCTGAGTGTTTCTTTTAGCAAGCTGTTGGTCACCTTTCCAACATGCATTTCCAAACTGAGGGCTGTGGGGAACTGGCACAGAAGAGGAGTTGAGGCTCGAAGTAGATCAGCCATGATCTTACGGAACAGCAGGGCAGGCTCTGGTGGTCCGGCACCTCCTTTAATCAGGACAAAAATTACAAGAGTGCACTTGATATCCCCCACCCCTCCCCCGGATTTCCCCCCCCCGAAAATGTGGCGCCTGGGCCGGGTGAGGCGGCCGATCTCGACCTCGTCGAACTTCTGCGCCGACCGACGGGACAAATTTGCCCCCCTGCAGCCGGGGCTCTGGAACTTCAGCCCAGACGGAGCCGGCAGATCCGTTCCCATAGCCGACCTCTGAGGCCAACTTTGCGGGTCGGTATCTCGGCAGATTGCTCCAGTACCATTGGACTCCTCCCGAAGGTCTTCTGTTGGTCCGGCAAAACGGATAATCCAGAAAGGCTGTGGAACCAAGAGTGCCAGAAAATCAGTGGTGGAGCTGTACCTCCAGCATGGCTGGCTGCTTAAGGCTAAGTAAGATTACTAAAGAGTTAGTAGACAAGATAAAGAGACACAATTTTCTACAACAGAGTTTCCAGAACGAGAGGGTTTAACCTTAACTGGGGAGCCAGGCACTTCCGAGTTTATACTGGGAAACATTTCCTCATACAGAACAAACCATAAATCATACTCAAAATTCTATCAAGGATGTAGTTCATCCAAAATTTCCAATCCTCAGTCCGACCGGAACATTATCTTCCTCCACAGATGCTGCCTGACCCATTAAGTTCCTCCAACACCTAGCTATTCCCCTTGTTGTCACCTCCTCCGCAGCCAACAATGGACCATTATGGGCTCCACCCGTCCTTGGTCATCTGTTGCCGGCCCTGCTTTTTTCTGCCCTTCTCTTACCTCCAGTTCCCTCCCCTCTACTTTCAGTCTGAAGAAGGGACCCAACCCGAAATACACCCATCCTTTTTCTCCAGAGATGCTGCCTAAACCGTTGAGTTACCTGAGCGCTTTGTGCCTGTTTTCGGTATAAACCAGCACCTGCATTTCCTTTCTACACAATCATTTTTGATACGCCTGATTACGATAATCAATAGAAACATCAGCTAAAATGAGTCTTTCTGATGCTCAACAAGGTGAGGCTATAGTCGTAGGAAGGAACAGCAGATGCTGGTTTATACTGAAGATAGACCCCAAAATGCTGGGAAACCCTTCAGACTGAAGAAGGGTTATGACCCGAAAAGTCACCTATTCCTTTTCTCCAGAGATGCTGCCTGACCCGCTGAGTTACTCCAGTTGGGGCTATTGTAGCACTGAGGAAAGCATCTTATTCTATTCCTTCCACCCATTGTCAGCACGGAGGATCCTCGGGCAGCTTCACTGCAGCCAGGTACAGAGTAAATCCCCCTCCAGCCTGCCGAAGTTTGAAAGCTGCAGTAAAACTCCAACCTCAGTTGTCGGATTGTTTGGAATTCCAGATGGTCAGCATCTGCTCACTCGGCTTAGTTTTCTCCACCCACTTTAACCACCCCACGGCCATTTTCCACTCTCTTTAAACAAACTGAGCCTTGTTTTGTTCTCCTGCTAAACCCACAAAGCCCTGTTTCCCTTTAAACTCGCTCCCCTGTTCATCCTGTGCTCCTTTTAAACTCATGGGGCCCAATCTCTGCAGACCTTCGGGTTGATTTTAGACGATAGACTGGACTTTACAGCTTGGATACAGGCACCTCAGCTCATCAAGTCTGCACCGACCAATGATCACTTTGTACACTAGCACTCTACTACACACTAGGAACAATTTCCAACTTTATCGAAGCCAATCAACCTACAAACCTGCACGTCTTTAGGATGTGGGAGGAAACCAGTGTACCTGGAGAAAACCCACGCTGTCACAGGGAGAACGTGCAAACTCTGTACAGACGGCAACTGTAGTCAGGATTAAACCCAGGTCTCTGGCCCTATGAGGCAGCAACTCTACCGCTGCGCCACCGTGCCGCCCTGCACTCTCTTCAATCTCACTAGTTTCTGTTTTGTACTGCTTCTATGAAACTTGTGTATGTGCCTGAAGAAGGATCCCTCCTGCTCAGCTGAGACAGAGATTTAGCAAAAACAAGCTTATCCCTGAGGTAGATACAAAGTGCTGGAGTAACTCAGCGGATCATGCAGCATCTCTGGGGAACATGGAAAGGTGACGTTTCAGGTTGGGACCCTTCTTGAGATGCCTTCTCCGAGCTTTCTCTCTCCCCCCCCTCCCCCCCCCCCCCCCCCCACCACAATCAGTCTGAAGAAGGGTCCTGACCCAAAATGTCACCAATCCATTTTCTCGCCTGACCCGTTGAGTTACTCCAGCATTTTGTGTCCATCTTTGGTATGAACCAGCATCTGTAGTTTCCTTTTTCATTAAAATGACGTTTATCCTTTCACTGGATACGTTTAGGGTGGCACAGTGGCTCAGTTGGTTGAGTGGCTGCCACACATAGGCAGAGACCCGGGTTCGATCATGTCCTCGGGTGTTGTCTGTGTGGAGTTTTGCACGTTCTTCCTGTGACCGCGTGGGTTTCCTCTGGGTGCTCCGGTTTCCTCCTGAAGATGTGCGGGTTCGTAGGTTAGATGGCCTCTGTAAAATTGCCCCGAGTGTGCAGGGAATGGATGAGAAAATGGGATAGCATCGAACTACTCTGAACAGTGATCAAAGCTCAGCATGGACTTGGTGGGTCAAAGGGCTTGTTTCCATGCTGTACTTTTCAATCAATCAACTTGCAAATGTATTGCTTACTTGGTTAACTTCTGAGTAGCTCTCACACCGACGAAATCAATCACCCAGACAAACAATTTCATTTTAATTGAACGTTTTTAATAGAGTGTGTTAGAAGGAACTGCAGATGCTGGTTTACACCGAAGATGGACACAAAAAGCTGACGTAACAACGGGTCAGACAGCATCTCTGGAGAATAGGAAGAGGTGTTTCGGGTCGAGGCCCTTCTTCAGACCGAGAGTCAGGGAAGAGGGAACTGAGAGATATAAAAAGGTAGTTAGAACAAATTAATGAACATAAGCAAAAAGCCAGCAACGATGATCGAGGAAAGGTGGAGCCCACAATGGTCCATTGTTGGCTGTGGGGAAGGTGATAACGTGTGACACAGACAGTGGAACTCTGCAGGACGACAGTGAATGTAGTACGATGACTAGGGTGGGGGAGGGACGGAGAGAGAGGGGGTGCAAGGGCTACTTGAAGTTAGAGAAATTAATACTCGTACTGTCTTGGTTTTATCTGAATTGTGAAGAACTTCTTTCATGTCTTGGTAGCTGGGACTTTTCTAAATAAAACCTTTATGGCCCTATTACAACTCGATGTTTCTGCAAGCTAACTGCTTGTGACAAACAATGCAATTAGTCATGCTGCTTTGCTGTGAAAAATCTTTAGGACAGAGAGGAAGAAAATATATACTGAGTGGTATAATGGTTTTCTTCACAATGTGTTACCAATAACAATGACAGATGCTGTCCAAACTCGATATCAGCCTTTTACAGGAACGTTTCTCTTTTCCAAGGTAAATGCACGGAGCTTCTATGCAACATTTGGGATTGTTTCCAGATGCCACCCAAATGTGATTCAAGCAGCTCGTCACCTTCCAGCTTTACGTGCCATGGGGCAGATTGAATTGCAAGACAAACAAAGTGTTTCGAGGCTGGAGTTAAATCAATGAGGACAATATCTTGAAAGGAAATTGGAGGCCATACAAATGACATTTACAAATGACAGCTTTTAACATTACATAAAGGGCAGTTGCTCAGTACACCAATGTCTATCCATCTGTTGTATACTTCTGTGCTTTTAGAGAGCATTGTTAATAGTGCCTACATACACATCAATAGAATTAAGACTAGAACCACTCAACTCGTTTTGTCTTGGACTGTCGAAATCTGACGTTTCTTTTGGCTTATTTGGAGTATTTGACTGCTGTAAACTGGTAGGATTGATCCAAACAACAATCATTACAATGAAGGCAAATAACTCGTCTCACTGGTGTAGCTCAGATTCAATTTGAAGCCGTGGCTTTTGCTGTAGATCTCTGAGTGTGAGTCGTGGAGACAAGCCCTACCACCCAACTTGTCCATGCCAACCACGTTACCTGCCAGAATTCGTCCTGCCCCTCCTCTTCCAGCTTTCTCCCCCACCCCACCACGATCAATCTGAAGAAAGGTCCTGACCCAAAGCATCACCCATCCATGTACATCAGAGATGCTGCCTGACTCGCTGAGTTACTCCAGCACTTTGTGTCTTTTTTCCTGCCATTCCTTGTTTTTAGCGTCCCCCGGCAGCTTGTTTCCCCTTGTGTGTGGAGACATTGCCACTCAAATCTCTTTAAAATCTTTTCTCTCTCACCTTAAACCTGTGTCTCCTTGGTCTGGACTCCTGTGCGTGGGATAAAAAATGATGAGCGTTCACATTATCTCTGCCTCTGATGAATTTCTACACCTCTCAGATCAACCTGTCTCTTGCAGTGTGATACTTTAGACTTTAGACATGCAGTGTGAAACAGGCCCTTCAACCCACCAAGTCCGCATCAACCAACGATCACCCCTTACACTAATAATATCATGCACACTAGGGACAATTTACAGAAACCAATTAACCTACAAACCTGTACTAATCAAGAATCTATCAATCTCCAAGAGATAGACAGGTTCTTGATTACTAAGGATGTCAAGGGTTAAGGGGAGCAAGCAGGAGAATGGGATTCAGAGGGAAAAATAGATCAGCTATGATTGAATGGCGGGGTAGACTTGATGGGCCGAATGGTCTAATTCTGCACCTATAACATATTAACTTATAAGAGCAAATTTTCATTCCCTATCGCATGTAAAGTGTTGCACTTTGGGAGGTTGAATGTAAGGGGAAAGTATGCAGTTAATGGCAAGAACTTTAACAGCAGTGAAGTACAGAGGGATCTCGGGCTCCAATCCAATGATGCAGCTGTAATAAAGTGCTTAAGTCTCCGAGCTGCTACATCTACTGCCTGACGTAGGCGAGTTCTTAATATTATAAAGCACATACTAGGCGGGACTACTATTAACAAGCACTACGATTGGCTAGCATGCAATAGCCCATCTACAGCAGCTTTATAGGACTTTGGTTAGGCTACATTTGGAGTATTGCATGCAGTTCTGGTTGCCCCATTATAGGAAGGATGTGGAGGCTTTGGTGTGGGTGCAGAATGAGGTTTACCAGAATGCTGCTTGGATTACAGGGCATTAGCTAAAAGGAGAGATTGGACCAACTTGGATTGTTTTCTCCGGAACATCGGAGGTTGCGGGGAGACCTGGTTGAAGTGCATAAAATCATGAGAGGCAGAGATAGGGACGGCCGTCAAAATCTTTTTTCCCAGGTTGGAAAAATCAAATACTAGAGGACATGGCTTTAAGGTGAGAGGAGCAAAGTTTAAGGAGATGGGCGGGACAGGGTTTCTTACACCCGAGGGTGTGAGTGCCTGGAACATGCTACTGGAGGTAGTGGATGAAGCAGGTATGATAGTGGCATTTAAAAGACTTTTGGACAGGCACATGGATACGCAGGAAATTGCAGGATATGGAGAGAAGGCAGGAACGGGGTACTGATTGAGAATGATCAGCCATGATCACATTGAATGGCGGTGCTGGCTCGAAGGGCCGAATGGCCTCCTCCTGCACCTATTGTCTATTGTCTATGTGCAGGCAGAGGAGACTAGTTCATCTTGGCATCGTGCTTGGCACAGAATTTGTGGCCGAAGGGCCTGTTCCTGTGCTCTACTGTTCGAAGCGTAACTCCAGCATTTTGTTGCCTTTTTTTTGTAAACCAGCATCTGCAGTTCCTTGTTACCCTGTTCTATGCCCTATTTGACTTTTCCTCACATAAATTCCACGAGACCAAATTCCTGTTCCCAATCTCGGAGATCTTGGCGGTGATTTATGAACTCCACAAGGTTGGATATCTGTTCCCCATTCTCTGAGTGCCGAGACCGGCTCCTACATCACAGAGATACATATAACCTCACGCCCCCTTCAGTGCCTCCCCTCCCACAGTTCTTCAGCATTGAGAGCTTGCAGCTGCCAACATAAATCAGCGTTTTGGAAAGCAGATGTGTGGATCAGGCTTTCATCTCTTTTACAAATATCTTCATCAGCCTTCACCTCTCTGTCACTTTCACTCCCAAAGAACGGTTCTGGTATTTAGGCTTTTTTATCTTCAATAATAATCTGTGTAGTTGAACTGTTCACAAGGAAAGCCACATGCACTCTGGTTTCTACCCAAATAGTCTGCATTTATATTGATTCTGCGAATACAGTCCCCGGTGTTAAGGCACCGAGCTTTGAATTCCATCCCCTACACAACTCTACCTTCCTCCTGTATAAACACTCCCTACAATCTACCGCCTTGAACAAGGTACTGGTCACCTGTCTAAATATCTCCTCATGTGGATCAGATGTAGACTGTCAGTGTATCTCTGGCCACCTCAGGATCTATACATTAAAAGTAAAAGAGAAGTCACTGTAAACTGCTCCTTTATTTCCTTCGTAATGGATATTCCAGGAATCGAAACCAGGTTTAATTAAATAGTGTTGCTGGAGATTATTGGGGCGGCTCAATGGAGCTGCTGAAGAGTTGCTGCCTTACAGCGCCAGAGATCCGGGTACAATCCTGACTACGGGTGCTGTCTGTACAGAGTTTGTATGTCTTCTCTGTGACCATGTGGGTTTTCTCTGGGTGCTCCGGGTTCCTCCCACTGTGCTCCCTGTTACGGGTCGGGACCCTTCTTCAGACTCTGTGGGTGTGCAGATTTAATGCTGGCTTCAGGTCCACTCTCTAGTTTGGTTTAGTTTAGTTTAGAGGTACTGCGCGGAAACCGGTCCTTTGGCCCACCGAGTCTGCGCCAACCAGCATCACCCATAAACTAAAGATAGACACAAAAAGTTGTAGTAACTCAGCGGGACAGGCAGCATCTCTGGAGTGAAGGAATGGGTGACGCTTTGGGTCGAGACCCTTCGAGAGGCTGCCTGTTCCCTCTGGGTTACTACAGTTTTTTTGTGTCTATCTTCGGTTTAAACCAACATCTGCAGTGCCTTCTTACACATTACCCGTACACTAGTTCTATCCTACACACTAGGGACAATTTCAGGTCAATTAACTACAAACCTGCACTTCTTTGGAGTGTGGGAGGAAACCGGAGCACCCGGGGAAAACCCACGCGGTCACAGGGAGAACTAGTACAGACATCACCCATAGTCAGGCTTGAACCTGGGTCTCTGGTGCAGTAAGGCAGCAACTTTATCGCTGCGCCACTGTGCCGGCCATGGTTGGCGATAGGATGGTTCATTTGTCTGATAACAGCGGGGAAGAGACGGTCCCTGAATTTGAAGGTAATCTTTCCGTAATTCTGTTATAAGCTTAGCCTTCCGACCTGAATATCTTGTGATCCCTGGGCTTTCATTTTGTCTTTAACAGGGAAGAAGAAATCAAAGTTTAAAACTTTCAAAAACTTTTTTGCCAAGAAGAAAAGGAAAGTCACCGAAACGGCGAAAGGAGAGAGCAGCCTGAAACCGAGCCTGTCGAGCACTGATGTCAGCACCGCCCAACCTTCTGAAGCCCAGCCCCACATTGAGACAGGGTAAGTAAGAGGTGTGGAAGAAGGGACTGCAGATGCCGGTCTATACCGAAGATAGACACAAAGTGCCGGAGTAACTCAGCGGGTCAGGCAGCATCTCTGGAGATAAAGGATGGGTGACGTTTCGGGTCGGGACTTCATTCACCCATCCTTTATCTCCAGGGTAAGAGATGTCAGCCCAATGGGTCAAACACTTCCAGAGGGACACAAGGGCTAAGCCACATCTTCAGCTTCCATTTTGGGTGAAGTGGGGGACGTATAGAAGAGAAATATGTGCAGTGAGCGGGGTTTTTGTTTTAGTTTTTTTTTGTTTTTAGAGATACAGCATGGAAACAGGCCCTTCGACCTACCGAGTCCATGCTGACCATCGGCCACCCACTCACACCAGTTTCCACACCGTAGAGACAGCACCAGATGCCTGGATGGATCCCGGGTTCCTGGCGCTATGTGATCATATCATCATCATATATATACACAGCCGGAAACAGGCCTTTTCGGCCCTCCAAGTCCGTGCCGCCCAGCGATCCCCGTACATTAACACTATCCTACACCCACTAGGGACAATTTTTTACATTTACCCAGCCAATTAACCTACATACCTGTACGTCTTTGGAGTGTGGGAGGAAACCGAAGATCTCGGAGAAAACCCACGGGGAGAACGTACAAACTCCTTACAGTACAGCACCCGTAGTCAGGATCGAACCTGAGTCTCCGGCGCTGCATTCGCTGTAAAGCAGCAACTCTACCGCTGCGCTACCGTGCCGCCCTGATAATATAGATTCCTTTATCATGTATCTGTCCACTGTGAATGGCTCGATTGTAATCACGTATTGTCTTTCTGCTGGCTGGTTAGCACACAACAAAAGCTTTTCACTGTACCTCGGCACACGTGACAATAAACCAAACTGAACTATAAGGCAGCAGCTGTGCTTTCCCAATGAGCATTGTAAGCTTCTTGAGTTATGATTACAAAAAAACAGCATTCACATTTCTTTACTTGTAGCAGTGATAAAATGAAAGAGTGTCACAGAACCCTCAATGCTTTTTATATACTACTAATCAATGGAATTGGGACATTTAACTACAGTGCAATGATCTGTTAATGGCTGCATCAGCATGAAATGGTAGGAGCTGCAGTTTATTGATCTGATATATCAATATGTATGTCACAAATGCCATTTCAATGGTCACGTTGAGTGGTCTAGAGAATAATTATGCACTCAGAATATGGCTTCCTCTTAATTTGATGGCTCATACAAGTATCTCTTAAATCTATATTAAATTTAATAAAATCACGTTGCTGGAACTGCATACCCAGTATAGAGTTGCTGCCTTACAGCGCCAGGGACCCAGGTTCGATCCTGGCTATGGGTGCTGTCTTTAAGGAGTTTGTACGTTCTCCCCGTGACCAGCGCGGGTTTTCTCCAGGAAGCTCCGGTTTCCTCCCACACTCCAAAGACGTACAGGTTTGTAGGCTAATTGGCTTTGTCTAACTGTAGATTGTCCCGAGTGTGTGTGGGATAATGTTAGTATGCAGGGATCACTGGTCAATACGGACTCGGTGGGCCAAAGGGAATGTTTCTGCGCTGTATGTCTAAACTAAATTGCATACAGGGTGACATTCTAAAGGGTTGGCAGGAATGTAGAGACCAGGGTGTGTATCTGCATACATCCATGACAGTGACAGGACAGTTTAAACATGCATGTGGGATTTGAACAGAATCTGAGTAGAATCAATTCCAGATGCTACACTATAGAAAGAAAAGGAGCAGAAAAGATTTAATTCAGTGATCGTTAACTATAAAAGACTTCAATAATGGATGGACTTGAGAGACTGTGACTGGTTTCCCGACCTGGGACGACACATTGGCATAGTTGGTAGAGCCACTGCCTCACAGCACCAGTGATCCGTGTTCGATCCTGACCTTGGCTGCTGTCTGTGCGGAGTTTGCATGTTCTCTCTGTGACCGCATGTATTTCCTTCAGCTGCTCCGGTTTTCCTCCCACTTTCCAAAGATGAGCGTGTTTGTCGGTTAATTGCCTGTAAATTGTCCTTAATGCGCAGGGAGTGGATGGGTAAGTGGGATAACATAAAACTAGTGTGAAAGGGTGATCAATGGTCGGTGTTTCCATAATGTGTCACTAAACTAAATGTCCAGACTTTCTCTGAGAGCTGAGGGATGATTTAATTGAGGAGTTCAAATATTACAAGGGATAAAGTCATTACTGAGATGTTGGGACGTTGGAGAAGCAGTAAAATAGTTCTAGGGATACAAATTGCTCAAGGCTGTCAAGGACAATTCTACCATTGATAAAATTGCACAGTGAATAGAAGCAACAGAAGCTGCAGAGGTAGAGTTGCTGCCTTACAGCGCTAGAGACCCGGGTTCGATCCTGACTATGGATTCTATCTGTGCGGAGTCTGTACCTTCTCCCTGTGACCACATGCGTTTTCTTGGGGTACTCCAATTTCCACCCACACTCTGAAGACGTACACATTTGTAGGTTGAAGGTAGACACAAAATGCTGGAGTAATTCAGCGGGACAGGCAGCATCTCTGGAGAGAAGGAATGGGCGGCGTTTCGGGTCAAGACTGTTCTTCAGACTAATGTCAGGGGAGTGGGCGGGACAAAGATAGAATGTAGTCGGAGACAGTAAGACTGGTGGGAGAACTGGGAGGGTGGAGGGAATGGAGAGAGAGGGAAATCAATGGCTATTTAAAGTTAGAGAAGTTAATGTTCATACCGCTGGGGTGTAAGCTGCCCAAGTGAAATATGAGGTGTTGTTCCTCCAATTTGCACTGGCTCTCACTCTGACAATGGAGGAGGCCCAGGACAGAAAGGTCAGATTGGGAATGGGAGGGGAGGTAAAGTGCTGAGCAACCGGTAGATCAGGTAGGTTAAGACGGACTGAGCGGAGGTGTTCAGCAAAACGATCGCCGAGCCTGCACTTGGTCTCACCGATGTACAGACGTTGACACCTGGAAAAGCGGATACAGTAGATGAGGTTGGAGGAGGTGCAAGTGAGGTGTAGGTTAATTGGCTTTGGTAAAACTGTAAATTGTCCCTCGTGTGTTGGATAGTGTCAGTGTATGGGTTGAACACTGGTCAGTGCGGACCCAGTGGGCCGAAGGGCCTGTTTCTATGCTGTATCTCTAAAGTCTAAACTCTAAACAGTTAAACTAAAGACACAAGAAACTGCAGATGCTGGAATCTTGAGCCAAACACAAAGTGCTGGAGCAACTCAGTGGGTCTGTGGGCCCAGGTGATGTGTCAGGTTGTGATCCTTCTTCAGCAAGAGTAGACTATGTGGCCTGTCCTGCCTGCACTACCATTCAATGACAGCTGATTTGTTTTACCTCAGTGACACTTTTCTGCATTAACTACTCAACCTGAAACGTCAGTTCAGAAACACTCGCCAGGGGTGCTGCTTGAACTGCTGAATATTTCAAAAACATTTTTATGGATCTTCATTTTTTTATTTTCCTTCGAAAAAATTCTCTTGATCCAGCAGACAGGGTCTTAATTTAACATCTCATCCAAAAGGCATCGTTCCTATATCACCGTACTGGAGACAGAGCGCGATAGTGTGAGCGGATCTCCGTAATGGGCTGAATTCCGAGCACTTTAACTCCCCTGGGCTGAATTAATGGACCGAGCACTTTAACTCCTCCTCCCATTCCCAGTCTGACCTTTCTGTCATGGGCCTCCTCCAGTGCCATAGTGAGGCCCACCGGAAGTTGGAGGAGCAGCACCTCATATTTCGCCTGGGCAGTTTGCAGCCCGGTGGTATGAACATCGACTTCTCCAACTTTAGATAGCTCCTCTGTCCCTCTCTTCCCCTCCTCCTTCCCAGTTCCCCCTCTATCTTCCTGTCTCCACCTATATCCTTCCTTGTCCCGCCCCCCTGACATCAGTCTGAAGAAGGGTCTCGACCCGAAACGTCACCCATTCCTTCTCTCCCAAGATGCTGCCTGACCTGCTGAGTTACTCCAGCATTTTGTGAATAAATGAATTCATAACCTTCTTGGTTAGAGGTGACACTTCCTGTCCTGTACTGGTTCATGTTCATCTGATGAAGCAAATTTAGAGTTAGTGTTTAGAGGTACAGCAGTAAGTACCAGAGACCTGGGTTCGATCCTGACCTGCCTGTGTGGAGTTTGCATGTTCCCCCTGTCCTTTGCCCAACTTTCTGCCCAACTTTAGACATAAGATAAAAATGTTAAACTTCCTGCCTTTAAGACATACTCGTGCTAATGTGTACAAAATGAGCAATTAAGGAAAATAATAACTAAAGTTTGATTCAATGATACTTTATTGTCACATGTACCTAGGTGCAGTGGAATGCTTTGTTTTGAACGCAACCCGGTAAAATGATACAGCTGACCTCACCTAGACTGGACAGTACACAAGAGTCTGTAGCTGACAAAGTTGCAAGTTCATCAAACAGTTTTATTTTTCTTTCCTCAGAAGTACTATCTAGTAATCTGTCACATTACATTCATTCATATTTTTTTAATTTCAGCACCCAAAGTAACATTGGAAGCAGAGCTTTTTCGCATGACAGTATTTTCATCCCTGAATTATCTGTCTCTGAGGCTGTGCCGATCGGAGGGACTTCCCAGGAACATACTGCCGGCAGAGTGAAAGCGTTGCAGGTGAGTGAGGTGAACAGGTTCCTACAGTCAGGTGTGCATGGTCAGAGGAAAATGAAGGTCACACGGCCGCTTATTTTTAGTTTTTAGAGATACAGCATGAAAACAGGCACTTCGGCCCACCGAGTCCGTGCCGACCAGCGACCACTCCGTACACTAGTTCTATCCTACACACTAAGAATAATTTTACAGAAGCCAATTAACCTACAAACATGCACGTCTTTGGAATGTGGAAGGAAAAACCTGAGCACCTAGAATAAACCTACACGGTCACAGGGAGAATGTACAAACTCCGTACAGACAGCACCCATAGTCAGGATCGAACCCGGGTCTCTGGCATTGTAAGGCAGTAACTCTGCCACTTCCATCACCATAATCCTCATTATCTTGCAGCCAAATGAGACTAGTTTAAATGGGGCATCTTGGTCAGCATGGATGAGTTGGGCGATAGGGCCTGTTTCTGTGCCGTATGCCTCTATGACTGATAAATAGTTTCTTCTCTCAGTTACAGCTGGAACAGGACATACATCTGCCTTCGCCGAGTGTGTTGATCACTTCCCGAAAGACTGAGGATCCAGGCACGGTTTCCGAGGACGACGGACTGCCTAGAAGCCCCCTAGAAATATCGTCTCTTCATGCAGTTTTGAGGTGTTCAACCCCAAAGGTACACCAGATGTCATTGTTAATGGAGAGGGCCTGAGGTGGTGGGGTGTGTCTGCCAAGGCTAATCTTAACTGCTTGCTTCATTGCATTGCTGTAGTCATTCATCCAGTGCCACAGTGGACAGGCTATGTAGAAACTACCTTTATAAACCTTGCGCTGCATTGTCCCAGAGTCTCCAATTATTTATGGGCTTATGAAGTTTGGAAGAATTTCCAGGTTGAAAAGCCTAACTCCCTCAGGAGTAACAATTCATGACTTTGTGTGTGGACCTCTACATCTGAAAGTTTGCAGGGAAAGTTTTGTAAGATTTAGATTTATTATTGTCACGTATACCAAGTTACAGTGAAAAGTTTTGTTTTGCATACATCTACAAGGGGGGAGAGTAGCGGGTAGAGCTGCTGCCTCATAGCGCCAGACATTGGGTTTGATCCTGATCTCCAGTGCTGTCTGTGTGGAGTTTGCAGGTTCTCCCTGCGACTGCATGGGTTTCCTCCCACATCCTAAAGATGTATAGGTTTGTAGATTGATTGGCCTCTGTAAAGTGCCTTTAATGTGCGGAGAGTGGATGCGAAAATGGGATAACATAAAGCTTGTGTGAATGGGTGATCGATGGTTGGCATGGACTCAGAGGGCCGAAGGGCCTGTTTCGATGCTGTATCGTTTAATCAAAAGCTATTCCAATTGATGACTTTTGTGCATTTTTCCATGCGGAACATCCTCCACTGGTTCAGGCCTGTAGTTTACTACAGTTTCAGGCATATGTCAAATGAACATAAACCAACCTTTTCCCTTCACTGACCCTCTTTGTGTTTCTATCCCACAGTCCGCTGCCCCTGTTAAGCGACAGAACTCTTTAAGTTTAGGCGGAACCGAAAGTGAAGATGAAGAAATGGTAAATATTTATCCGTTCTCTTTGGTGATGATACCTAATGGCAGAATATAGACAATTCCAATTTCTGAGGGCCTGATACTGCTTTTAGTTCAACTTAAAGGCATGACGGCAGGTACTGTAATTTGGCCAGTTTGTCACTGTCGTTTCTTTGCGAAAATAATCCATATTTAATTATTACTTTTGCTTATTAACCTGGAATAAAATCAGAAAGGGCGGCACGGTGGCCCAGCGGTAGGATTTCTGCCTTGCAGCGCCAGAGACCCGGGTTCAATCCAAACTCAGTGGGTCAGGCAGTCTGGACCTGAAACGTCACCTATTCCTTTGGGAGATGCTGCCTGACCCGCTGAGTTACTCCAGCACTTTGTGCCTATCTTCGGTGTAAACCAGCATCTGCAGTTCCTTCCTACACCAAAGGGTAGTTTCCTTCGAACACACCCAGGGAACACGCTGGGAAGTGCATGTGGATAAGTGAATCAAGATGACTGGACAAAAGGGATAAATATCTTTTTCTGTGACATTTGGCATGAGGGGTGTGCATTAGAATGATCTGTTATTATGGTAATCCAAACTGTTGTCTACTTTTTTTCTTTTACAGATATTCTCGATTGCTTCATCCAGACCCCTCTCGCCACTGGTTCCCATGGCAACCACCTCTGACTCGCTTCCTGTTGGCTTCAGCTCTCCGCCTAGTTCACTCACTTGCCTCGACCACTCTGCGGCCAAGCACAAGATTGCCATTAACCCTCGACGACACAAGTTCTTTGCCAAGCCAGCTAATGTAAGAATACTCTCTCCGCCAGTGTTTGCAAATCAAAAAGTCAAAACACTGGAAGCTCTTTGTCAAACCTATCCACTGTACATTAGAGCGGCACGATGGCGCAGCTGGTAGAGCTGCTGCCACATCGTGCCGGAGATCCGCGTTCAGTCCTGACCCCAGGTGCTGTCTGTGCGGAGTTTGCACGTTCAACCTGTGACCGTGTGGGTTTTCTCCGGGTGCTCCGGTTTCCTCCCACATCCCAAAGATGTGTGGGTTTTTTAGGTTAATTTGCCTCGGTAAAAAAAATTGCCCCTAGTGTGTAGGGAGTGTATGAGAAAATAGGACAACATAGAACTGGTGTGGACAGGTGATCGATGGGCTAAAGGGCCTGTTTCCATGCTGTGTCTCTAAACGTGCAGGTTTGTAGGTTAACTGGCCCTCTGGAAATTGCCCCTAGTGTGTACAGAGTTGATAAGAAACTGGGATAACGTAGAACTAGTGTTGACTGGTGATCGATGGTGGGTGTGGACTCAGTAGGCTGAAGGGACTGTTTCATGCTGTGTCTAAAACTAAAACTAAATTTTTACTCTTAATAACTCCAAACCCCAATCCTGTCAATTGCACTCAAAGAGAAACATGCATAGTTGGTCTTGAACGGTATATTTAACTCCATTTAAATCTTATTTTAACGATAAAACAACTACAGTTTATAATACATGATGAAAAGTGCACTGTAATTAACTGACTTTATTTTTAGTCGGGATTTAGCATTTCATTCATTCTAAACAAGAGAACAGGTTAAAACTGAAATTGATATCGAGGTACACACAATATTTTTCAACTCGTATTGACAATCTGTATTCACAGAACTGTTTTTCTTGTTATGTTTCTGGTTTTTTTGCAAACCTGAATGTGTTTCTGTGTTTAAAGTGATAGACTATCCAGGAATGCTCTCTTATTTCAGGGGTTAAACAAATGCTGTTGTTAGTCATAACTGAAGAATTCCCCGCCCCCCAACACCAAAAATCATGATATTGATATGACATCAAAATTGTCCAGCAACTGCAGATGCTGGTTTATAAACCAAAACAGCGGGTCAGGCAACATCTCTGGAGGTCACGGAGAGGTGATGTTTTCGGTCAAGACCTCTCTTCAGACTGATTGTGGTGGGGAGCAGAAATCTGGAAGCGAGATAAGGGTGGGACAAAGCCTAGCAAGTGATAGGTGGATACAAGTGAGGAGAGGTTGATCTGTAGATGGGTGGACAAGGGCCAGAAATGAAATGAAGATAAAAGGCTGTGAAGTAATGTGAGATGTGAAATATGAAATATGAAGCCAGAAGAAGGGATATAGGTGGAAGGGGACAGGGAGAAGAGGGACGAGGAGAGTGGAATATGGGAAGGAATAGGTGTATCTCCTCGTGGGGAACAGGGAAAGGAGGAGGAAATATGGGTGGGTGGGGAGAGTTGGGTTCGCTAGATACCGAAAATTAGAAAAGCCAATGTCCATAAAGTTGGGTGGTAGACTGCCGAAGCAAAATATAAGGAGCTGATCCTCCAGTTTGCGTGTGGCCTCACTCTGGCTATGGATGAGGCTCAGGACGGAGAGGTCAATGTGGAGGAAACAAGGAATTGCAGATGCTTTAGGCTTTAGTCTATCCTGACTATAGGTGCTGTCTGTATGAAGCTTGGATTTTCTCCGGGTGCTCCGATTTCCTCCTCCATTCCAAAGAATTGTTTGGAGAAGGTGGTTTGTAGGTTAATTAGCTTCTGTAAATGTAAATTGTTTCTGGTGTGCAAGGTAGTGCAAGTATACGGGATGATTGCTGAACGGCGCGGACTCGATGGGCCGAAGGCCCTTTTTCCATGCTGTATCTCTGAAGTCTAAAGGTCATCAATCTGAACCATTGACTCTGTTTCTCCATGGATGCTGCTTGACTTGCTGAGTATTCCCAACATTTCCTGTTTTTATTTCAGATCTCCAGTAACTAGGATTTGGATACATTTTCTAATAAACCTCAGTGCTGGAACTGTTTCTCAGCCAGTTCAGATCGTGTTGTTTGCAATCGGAGTAGCTAGGATTTCTGATGTTCTTTGTCATAGAGTCGTACAACATGAGAACAGGCCCTTTGGCCCATTGGGGCCATGCCGACCATCAACCATCTGAACTATTCCTATTTTAATCCCACTTTTTTAACTTCCCCCCACACATGCTGATCAACTTCCTACACATTAGGGGTAACTTACAGAGGCCAACAGACCCACAAACCCACTCGCCTTCAGGATGTGGGAGGAACAAGAGAGAGCTGGATAGAGCTCTTAAGGATAGCGGAGTGAGGGGGTATGGGGAGAAGGCAGGAACGGGGTACTGATTGAGAGTGATCAGCCATGATCGCATTGAATGGCGGTGCTGGCTCGAAGGGCTGAATGGCCTACTCCTGCACCTATTGTCTATTGTCTATTGAAACCCAAGTGGTCGCAGGAAGAACAGGCAAACTCCACATAGTCAGCACCGGGTGTCAGGAATGAACCTGGGCCCCTGGCACGGTGAACCAACAGCTCCATCAGCTGTGCTACTGCAATGCCCTAATATTCTCATGACAAAGAAAAATAGGTGGCAAATTCAACCTAGATTTCACCAACAAAAGAGCCATTGTAGCGGCCCCTGGTGGTGGGCCACACACAGTACATAACCTGAGGCTCGTGAGAGGTCACGAGGAGTCCAAGAGCAGAAGATAAGAGAGTGGGGAAGGAGGGTGCGACACATGGAATAAAGTGGTGTTGGATAACTCAGTGTGCTGCCTCATTGTAGGTGTGTACGAAATGGAAGAAGGAATAGGTCACAAAAGCCCTTGGGTGAGGGCTACAGCTAAACTCTTCAAGATCGTGAACTTCCAAATCAACTCGATTCATATCTCTCTTGATTCCCTCAGACTCCAAAAAATTCTATCAGTCTCAAACACATTTCCAATACTTAAGCATCCAACGTCTTTTACGTGAGCTTACAGTGCATTCAGAAAGTATTCAGACCCCTTCAAATTTTCCACATTTTGCCTTATTTTAAAATGGATTAAATTCATTTTTTTATCATCAATCTACACACAATACCCCATAATAAAAAAGTGAAAACAGGTGTTTAGAAATTTTTGATTAAAAAAATGAATTGAATCCATTTTTAAATAAGGCTGTAACGTAGCAAAATGTGGAAAAAGTGAAGGGGTCTGAATACTTTCTGAATGCACTGTATATGAGCTAATATATTTCTTCTCATTTCACCCTCAAAAGACTGAGGCTATTTTCTGAAACTATGACCGCTTTTAAAATGAGGCAGCCAGTCTTTCACCGCCAGACTGCCGCCCCCCACCTCCCTTCTCTGCATAACTCTCTGTCCGTTAACTGCTAAAAGTTTGATTGCGAGATTAGATGATTTTCAGCTAAAATAATGATTTTCCATTGAAAAAAAAAGTGAAATTAACGAACCGGCAATTACACATGACTAATTATTAGTCACAGTTCCATATGGATAAACTGTACATCTTACAAACTCATTATATTATTTTTAAATGAAGTAATATTCTTGACATTTCCGAAGAACAATGTAATGCTAAATGTAATGCAAATCTAAACCGATCCAGTTTAAAAATACCTCATGCTTTAAGTTTTGGAGTAGATGTGAGTAGGCATTTTAAGCTGCTAAATACGGTGTAAAAAGTAACTCCTGAGACCTGCATCCAGCTGTGAGGAATTCTGCCCGGTTTATTTGTTTATGTAACATTTGAAAGGTTTCTTTGTTTGGTGATATTTCCAGGGTGACATGCAAGATTAAATACAAGTTTCCTCTCAGAATTTTCAGTTGCATACCTTTAGAATGGAATGATATGGTGTTGTGTATTATGCTGGATATTAACTGTTTAGTTTAGGGATACAGCATGGAAACAGGCCTTTTGGCCCATCAAGTCCACGCCGACCATCGATTACCCATCGATTACCTCTATGTTATCCCACTTTTTCATCCGCTCCCCACGCACTCATTCACCATTTTGTTTGTATATCAAACACCCTGTTCTGAGTTCCAGTTCTGTTCCAGTTTGAAGAAGGGTCTCGATCCGAAACGTCACCTATTCTTTTTCTCCAGAGATGCTGCCTGGCCCCCTGAGTTACTCCAGCATTTCGTGTCTATCTTCAGTGTAAACCAGTATCTGCAGATCCTGGTTTAAATCAAAGGTAGCCACAAAAAGCTGGAGTAACTCAGCGGGACAGGCAGCATCTCTGGAGCGAAGGAATGGGTGACATTTCGGCTCGACCGAAACTCAGAACACTGTTCTGAGTTCAGTCAGGCAAGGGATAACCAGATCATCAGATTCTTGCCAACATTTGCAAAGCCTAATTGATTCACAGCCCCAAACACCTGAGTTCAATCCTGGTCTCGGCTGCTGTCTGCATGGAGATTGCACGTTTTTAGTTGTTTCTTTTCACGTGTAACGAGGTACATTGAAAAGCTTTTTTATTGCGTGCTAACCAGTCAGCAGAAAGACTATATATGATTACAATCAAACCATCCACAGTATACAGATACAGGGTAAAGGGAATAACGGTTCGTGCAAGAAAAAGTCTAATAAAGTCTGATTTAAGATAGTCCGAGGGTCTCCGATGAGGTGGATAGCACCTCAGAACTGCTGTCTAGTTGTCGATATAATGGTTCAGTTGGCTGATGCCAGTTGGGAAGAAACTGTCCCTGAATTTGAAGGTATGCGGTTTCACACTTCTGTACCTCTTGCCTGATGGGAGAGGGGAGAAGAGGGGATGAGCCTCATCCTTGATTATGCTGGTGGTCTTGTAGATGGTATCAATGGAAGGAAAGTTGGTTTGTGTGACGGTCTGGACTGCGTCCACAATTCTCCACAATTTCTATGCAGTTTGGGATGGAGCTGTTCCCAAACCATGCTGTGATGCATCCTGATAAAATGCTTTCGATGGCGCATCTGTAGAAGTTGAGTGAGAGTTGTTGGGGAGATGCCAAACTTTCTAAGCCTTCTGAGTCGGTTTGTCCCGTGTCCTCTAGTTTCTTCCCACATCCCAAAGGGCATGAGGGTATTCGGATGAATTATCCACAGTAAATTGTTCTGAGTGTGAGTGGTGGAATCTTGGGAAGTTGATGGGAGTGCGTGAAGAATTAGAAAAAGGGACTATTGTAGGATAAGTGGAAATGAGTGGTTGATGGTTGGCACAGACCTTTAGACTTTAGAGATACAGCATGGAAACAGACCCTTTGGCCTGTCGCATCTGTGCCGACCAGCGATCACCCCGTACATTAGCACTATCCTAAACACTAGGGACAATTTTACAATTTACAGAAGCCAATTAACCTACAAACCTGTATGTTTTCTGGAACGTGGGAGGAAACCGGAGCACCTGGAGAAAGCTCACACGGTCACAGGGAGAATGTACAAACTCCGTACAGACGGCACCTGTAGTCAGGATCGAACCCGGGTCTCTGGCACTGTAAGGCTGCAACTCAACCGCTGCGTCACCCCGCTGCCCCAAGACTTCCTTGTTGAAATTCCCTATGTCTCAGAGACTTCACAGGGAGATGGTTCTCCACTCTACTTCTGAAATGAGCAGGTCAATGTACACTCATAAAGGAACCCGAGGAACGTCTTTCATCCATCGCTTGCTCAATAAGTTCAGTAACTTTTAAGCCACTGTTCTTCAGTCACCAATAACAACCAAATGATCAGAAGCTGAGAGAATTCACATCTCAGAGAAAGTCTTCAATTGTGAGTTGTTCAAGAACAGGGTTAATTATAAGTAAATGCTTAAAATGTGTGTAAACTAACATAATGTTACTATCCTTTAGGGAGAATACTCTGGAAGTCCAAAGGATAAAACATTTAATTTGCTTGAAAGGAAAGATGAACGGGAGCAAGTCAGAGCGCCTGAAACTCAGCTGCCATATGAAAGTAAGTTGGAAATAGGTATGTTCCTCGTATCTAATCAAACAATGGACGGATTGGAAATATCTCATTAAGAAGAGATGTTACCAAAGATGGAACGGTGGCACAGCTGATAGAGCCACTGCCTCACAGTGCTAGAGACCTGGGTGCTGTCTGTGTGAGTGTGCATGTTCTCCATGTGACTGTGTGGGTTTCCTCCCACATCCCAAAGAAATGCAGGTTTGTAAGTTAAGTTGCCCCAAGAGTGCAGAGAAAGTGGGATAACATAGAACTGGTGTGTTTCTTGGTGTGGACTCTGTGGCCCAAAGGGACTGTTTCCATGCTCTATCGTTCCATAAGTTCAATCAATCAATATCTTGTGGCCCAATGCTCCCAGGTATTAGTTGGTTAAATGAGAGGCTAAATCAATGCCCCCTAAACTCCCATATTCCCCTTGAGAGGATGCGATTGGCCTGCTGGTAGACATCACGGGATCCTCCTGTGTACAGAACAAGAACAATTCCCGCCATTCATTTTAAAATTCTCTCTTTGGGATGTAGACTTTAGATTTTAGAGATACTACTGCATGGAAACAGGCCCTTTGGCCCACCGAGTCCCTGTCCACCAACACCCCATACACTGCCGTATCCAACACACTGCAGACTATTTACAATTTACAGAAGCTAATTAACCTACAAACATGGAGTGTGGGAGGAAACCGGAGCATCTGGAGAGAACCCACTCAGTCGCAGGGAGAGCGTACAAACTCCCTGCAGACAACACCTGTAGTCAGGATCGAACTTGGGTCTCTGGAGCTATGAGGCAGCAACTCTGCCGCTGCGCCACCGTGCCACCCTGGCACGCAACACCAGCATTTGTTGCCCTTCACATTGTAGATAAAAAAGAGACAAAGAAACTCTTAATGATGTCAAGGCATCTCACAATAGTATGTATGCATTCAAGTACTCTGTGAACCTGTACATTAAAGTAGATTTGGTATGTTGGTCGATCACAGGATCTCGCAGGCCTGTGACTTAAATAGAGACCATTTGGCCCGTAATGTCCATGCTGACTGATAACAAAATACCATTTCCCAGCGCTTTGTCCAGAAGAGTCCTTGAAGATTGTTTCACTTCAAGGACACCTTCTGGGACGTTTTGCCTCAATTATCCTGCAGGCAGTGAGTTTCAATTTTCCAACCCTCTTGGTTAGAAAGAAGTCGATCGCTCTCTAATCCTATGATGTTAAAACCTTTGCCTTCCAGTTGTTCACCCTTCGACTGAAGGAAATAGCACCTTTCTCGACCTCCTCTTGAGAAATAAGGCTGGGCAAGTGACTGAAGTTTCTGTGCAGGTGAAATTTTGGGACCAGTGACTAAAATTCTACTGTAGACACAAAATGCTGGAGTAACTCAACGGGTCAGGCAGCATCTCAGGAGAGAAGGAATGGGTGACGTTTCGGGTCGAGACCCTTCTTCAGACTGATGTCATGGGAAGGGGCGGGACAAAGATAGGATGTAGACGGAGACAGGAAGACTAGTACAAGAACTGGGAAGGGGGCGGGGATAGAGAGGGGAAGCAGGGACTACCTGAAGTGGGAGGTTAATGTTCAAACTGCTGGGGTGTAAACTGCCCAAGTGAAATCTGACACAAAAAAATTTCCTACACTAAAATTCTACTGGTTTTAAACTAGTAATGGTAAAGAATAGGACTGGAGCACGTTAACGTCTTAAATTAGGGCAAGGTTCATTATGATGGCATTAGACAGGAATTCGCAAAGATTGATCGGGATAGTGTTGTGTATTCATGCCAATACACAAGAGTTGCACTCAAGCGGAGGAGATTGTGCATGCTAGTTCACCTTCACTATATATATATATAGCGACATTCAACGGGCTACGTTTGGACTGCCTTTGTCGATATCAGGCAAAGGGACATTTGGCAAGTGGGTGGCTTTTGAAAGTGAGGGAAAGAGAGTTCAGGGAAAGAGAGTTAGAATGAAGGGGCAGGCTGGCAAGAATAGGGAACCCTGGCTGACAAGGATCATTGAGGCTCTGGTAAGGATTATGTCCTCATTTATGAGCCATAAAGCATAGGAGTAGAATTAGGCCTTTCAGCCCATCGAGTCTACTCCGCCAATCGCTCATGGCTGATCTATTTTACCCTCTCAATCCCATTCTCCTGCCTTCTCCCCGTAACCTTTGACGCCCTTACTAATTGAACCTATCAATCTCCGCTTTAAAATACCCAATAACTTGGCCTCCACTGCCTTCTGTGGCAATTAATTTAATGGATTCACCACTTAACTCCAAAACTAGCAATGAAATTAAAACAACATAAAAAGAACAAAACGGACTTTTTGGCGAGTGACTGACCAGGCCTGAAATTTGGAGTTTAACGGTTAAGTTTAAGCTGTCATTTATCATTTTAATTAATGTAGAATGATGTGAAATAATGCATCTCCTTTGGTCTTCACAGAAACAGATTCATTGGAACTTGGTGACATTGACAGCCAACAAAACAAAATGCCTTGTTCAAAGTTTCTCGAAATGAATGAAGAGGAATGTACAGAAACAGTTCAGAAGATTTCCAGCGCTTCTTCTGATGCTCACCTCCCAGTACGTGAAGATACATTTGACGGTGAAACCACCAATCTGCATGGAGATACCTTGCCTATCCCTACAAGTCACATGGTACTTTTTTCAGAAACAGTCTTTAACTGTGAAGACCTGTCCGACTCTGAGGCAAGTCCTAGCGTTGCAGATTTGACACCAGAAACATTGCCAGTGGGTGACAAGGATTCCAGGTTGTCCTCAGCAGAGCCCATTGCTGACAACGAGGAAAATGAAGCTTTGCCCTCCTGCCCCACACAGGTCGCTGTGGCTACCACACCACAGGTCTCTGAGAAAAAAGTTCAGGATGCAGATATAGCTCCAACCAATGAAGATCCCTCGTTCACGGATGGTGAGGTAGAGTTGGTTTCCCCTAATGCCAATGCGCCTCCATCACTAATAAGCGACTTGGCTGCACTGACCCAGGTGGGAAAAGAAAAGGGAACCATTTCAAGCACACCAGAACCTTGTTTGACATCTAAACAAGCAAACGAAGTCCCACTCTCTGATGAATCATTGGGTTCTTCCAAAGAATGTCAAGGCTGTGTGGAAAATACCCTGATAGATCAGTCGACAGTGGAGGAGGCAGATGCCGAGGGCTTATTAAACTGCAGGCCAGAACATGTCCCAAAACCATGCGATAAGTTAACAGACGACATTGGTTTTATATCTGAAGTTCCATTTGGAGATTCAGTAAAGCAACCAGACCTTCCCACTCCACAAGTCGACTGCAGTCAGGCAGAGCTTGAGCTTTCAATCTCAGATGACCTATTGCAGGAACAGCAACGGCCAAATAGCCAAGGTCCAGTCAAGTTCTCAGTTGCGTCTGCTTGGCAGAGGTCATTGATGGATGCCAACAGAAGTAATGTGGACTGTAGTCTTCTTACAGAGCCAAAATCTGGGTGTTGTGACAACACAGCCGAAGTAGATGCCAAAGAAGCATTTTCAACTCAAGACGCAGAAGAATCCGTAAGACACCAACAGATTCATAACCTGCCATTGGAGGAGAAACCTGTTGAAAATGAACCAGCTCCTGCAGCCATCTGTCTCCAAGATACAGCGCAACAAGCAAAAAGTGAACAGGAGACCAAGGGAAGTCCATTTGGTGTCAGGCTGAGAAGGACATCGCCTCCTTACAAATATTCGGCTGAAGTCAACATTGAACATAAAGAGGTTGAGGGAAGAGTTGCTATGGGAGTGGCATCCTGCTTAGCAACACAAACTCCAGGTCTCTGGAAAGGAGACGGTGGGATGGGCGAGCAATCAGAAGCTTCTCTGACAATCAGGACTGAAAAGGACATGAGTAAAAATGCAGCCGGGTCACTGCTAGAGGGGCGGATGGAAGGTTGTCCAACACCCAGCAAACACGGATCACTGGACACTCCGACAGAACGTGTTACGAGAGAAAAGTCTCACATTCCGCGAGTAAAGCATGAAGGAAAGAATAGTGAAACCTCTGCAGACAGTGCTAATACATCAGGTGTGCAACTTCAGTTTGCTGTGGCTCATCATTTGTTCTATTCTTTATTTAACAGTTCATAGAAGAAATTGCCTTTATCAAGAGAGTTATCAGAATATGTAACTCACTCCCACATTGAGTTGTTAAATTGAAAAGCAGAAAAGCATTCAAGGGAGAGTTCATCATCATCATCATCATATATATACAGCCGGAAACAGGCCTTTTCGGCCCACCAAGTCCGTGCCGCCCAGCGATCCCCGTACATTAACACTATCCTACACCCACTAGGGACAATTTTTTACATTTACCCAGCCAATTAACCTACATACCTGTAGTTAGTTTACTTTAATTAAGTTTAGAGATGCAGCATGGAAACAGGTCGTGAGGCCCACTGAGTCCATGCTGACCATCAATCACCCATAAATTAATAAGTTCTACGAGCAGAATTAGGCCATTCATCCCATCAAGTCTACTCCGCCATTCAATCATGGCTGATGTGTCTTTCCCTCTCAACCCAATTCTCCTGCCTTCTCCCCATAATCCCTGACACCCTTACTAATCACGAATC
Organism: Rhinoraja longicauda; assembly: GCF_053455715.1. NCBI lineage: Eukaryota > Metazoa > Chordata > Chondrichthyes > Rajiformes > Arhynchobatidae > Rhinoraja > Rhinoraja longicauda. The sequence goes on along the minus strand of NC_135967.1, from coordinate 12,287,942 downwards.
TGTCAAGCAACGCCTTAAAAATATCCATTGACTTGGCTTCCACAGCCATCTGTTCACACAGGTTATCCGACTTCCTCATCCACTCCCTACGCATTAGGAGCAATTTTACGGAGGGCCAATTAACCTACAAACCCGCACATCTTTGGGATATGGGAAGAAACTGGAGCATCCAGAGAAAACCTACACAGTCGCAAGGAGAACATGCAAACTCCACACAGATTGATGGCAGGATTGAAGGGTCACTAATTCACAACATTGATGTTAATAAGACCCAACATTATGATCATATTATGCAATTTCTCAGTAGTTCTGCAAATTGCGCTGCCTGTTATATAGATGTGTATGCTCTGTTTGAATTTTCTCCACCCTTCTTCACTTAACAATGCTATCAACTTACATGAAATCGGCACAGCAACACAGCTGATAGTGCTGCTGCCTCACAGCGGCACAGACCCGGATTTGAACCTGATTATGGGTGCTGTCCAGAGTTTGTACGTTCTCCCTGTGGGAAAACCCTCCATGTGAGTTTTCTCTGGGTACTCCAGTTTCCTACCATATCCTAAAGATATGTGGGTTTGTAGGTTAATTATCCCTCTTTAAAATTGCCCCTAAGGTGTAGGGAGTGGATGATGAAATATGATAACCTAAGACTAGCTTGCTTCCATGCTGTATCTCTAAATTAAACTAAACTGAACCAAACTCAACTAAACTGAACTGAACTGAAAACTGAACTGAAAACTGAACTGAAAACTGAACTGAAAACTGAACTGAGGTGACTAACTTTCCCTTGAATGCTTTTGTGCTTTTCACTTTAACTACTCAATGTGGGAGTGCGTTGCATATACTGACAACCCTCTTGATAAAGGTGTTTTCTTCTGAATTTCTCATTGGATTTATTAGTGGCTAACTTATATTCAACGTCTCCAGCTTTCATCTTCTTTATCTCACCAACTAATTTCAAGGCTGTAAATATCTCAGCCTCAACCTTCTTTGCTCTGGAGAAAGTTGTACCCTCAACAGCTATATGTTCCTGCAATAAGTTAAACTAGCTAGTTTTCAGTTGTGTGTTGCCCGTTGAAGGAAAGATTTAAATGCCCCTGTTTTCAAGAGAGAGTTAGATTTAGCTCTTAGGGCTGTTTGCCAATAGCGAGCAAATTTCAGTAGCATGTGGTTGGCCTCTGCAAGATCCTTTACAGAGCATGGGTCATGCAGCATGTCACAGCTCAGGAGATGTTCCATAGTCTGGAGGCCCCGTCCACACTCGCTGTCTGCCGTATCTTCAGTGTATCCCAACTTGTGCATGTTTGGTTTGCTCCTCCCCATGCCTGTCCGCAGTCTGTTGAGCCTGCGCCAGGTTATCCACGGTTGGTCGGAACCTGGTGGGAGCTCAAACACTGATTTTAAATGATCAGCCATGATCATATTGAATGGTGGTGCTGGCTCAAAGGGCCGAATGGCCTACTCCTGCACCTATTTTTCTATGTCTGTATGTAAATCAATATAATATCTGGCTTAGCCTGGTGGAATGGAAGCAGTCGATTAGATTGTTGTTTATTTCCTCTTGCAGTAAAAGGTATTTGATTTTCTGAATCTGTTACACAGAGAGGAACACTCAAGCTGCCAAGCCTGAACCAGCAAACTGTCCTGGAGCCAAATACTCAGAGCCAGTCTGGGTCTCCGTGGCAAGGCAGAAACAGAAGGGCTTTCAGGATCAGTACCCAACGACTGAGGAAAAAACCCATCTCCTGGAGGACAAATCCCCCATCCCAAAACAGGTAACGTTTTATTCATTAAATTATTATTATATTCACATTGAAGCTCATAGAACATAGAATGGTACGGCACAGGAAAAGTCTCATGTTCTCCAGAGATGCTGCTTGACCTGCTGAGTTACTCCAGCACCTGTGTCGTTCTTCAGCCCACAATATCTGTGCCGAACATGATGCCAAGATCATCTCCTATCTGTCTGCACGTAATCCTTTACATACATCTAGTTTCCCTCTCCGCTGACTCTCAGTCTGAAGCCTCTCCATCCAAAAGGTCACCTATTATTTTACTCCTGGCATGCTGCCTGGCCTGCTGAGTTACTCCATCATTTTGTGTCTATCTTCTGCACATAATCCATATCCTTCCATTCTCTGCACATCTATGTGCCTATCCAAAAGTCTCATAAGATGCTACCATTATATTAGCTTCCACTACCTCCCTGGGCAGCATGTTCCAGGCACCCACCATCCTCTGTGTAAAAAAAAACTTGCCCCACATATCTCCTTTAAAGTTTGCCCTTCTTACCTTAAAACTACGAGAATGCAGGAGAAGGAGTTGAGAGGGTAAAAATAGATTGGCCATGAGTAAATGGTGGAGCAGACCCGGTGGGCCAAATGGCCTAATTCTGCTCCTATAGCTTATGGTCATATGCCCTCTAATAATTGATATTTTCATACTGGGAAAATGACTGTCTACCCTGTTTTACTTAGTTTTATACACTTCCAGCAGGTCTCCCTGTTCCAAAGAAAAAAATCCAAATCTGTGCAAACCCTCCCTCTAGCTAATACCCCCTAATCCAAGTGTCAAGCATTATTCTGCTAACGTTGCAATGAAGTAAAAGTTTAGGTACATGGTATAATTATTTTCTATCTAATAAAGAATCGGGAGCCACAAATTTGATTATTCTTGAATGTATACACACATACACACATAAACACCATGTTGAATAACACCAACATTATATGTATTGACCAGCGCAGCAGTGTTCAAAATTGACCAGCGCAGCAGTGTTAGTGGACCATGTGAGGTCCTCCGAAATGTGAGTGCCCAGAAACTTGAAGCTGGACACTCTCTCCACACTGTCCCCATTGATAAAGATTGGAGCGTATTCCCCGTTGTGTGACCTACGAAAATTGATGATCAGCTCCTTGGTCTTGGAGGTGTTTAGGGACAAGTTGTTATCTGAGCACCAGTCCGCCAGGTTCTGCACCTCTGCTCTGTAGTTTATTTCATCACCGTTGGTGATCAGCCTGATCACCATTGTGTCGTCTGCAAACTTGACAATGGTGTTGGTGTCAAATGCAGGAACACAGTCGTGTGTGAATAGGGAGTAGAGCATGGGGCTCAGAACACAGCCCTGTGGTGTGCCGGTACTCAGGGTGATAGTGGAGGACAGGTGCGGGCCCATTCTCACTGCCTGCGGTCGCTCCATCAAGAAGTCCAGGATCCAGTCGCATAATGACGAGCTTAGGCCTAGCTGGTGGAGTTTGGTGATGGGCTTGGTGGGGATGACCGTGTTGAAGGCAGAGCTATGGTCAATGAATAGCATCCTCACGTACGTGCCCTGTCTCTCCAGGTGAGTCAGGGCAGTGTGAAGACCCAGAGAGATGGCGTCCTCTGTGGATCTGTATACAAATTGATGTGGGTCCAGTGAGTCAGGGATGCTGGATTTGATGTGTGAGAGGACCAGCCTCTCAAAGCACTTCATGACTATCGGCGTTAGGGCAACCGGACGGTAGTCGTTCAGGTTGGTGATCTTTGCTTTTTTCGGCACCGGCACTATGGTAGCCAACTTCAGGCACTTGGGGACCGTAGCCAGAGATAACGACAGGTTAAAGATCCTGGTGAATACCTCAGCCAGCTGTTCAGCACAGTCCCTAAGTACCCTTCCTTGAACTCCATCCGGGCCTGCAGCCTTGCGTGGGTTGACCCTTTGCAGAGCGCGTTGTACCTCCTGTGTGCTCAATGTTAAAACCTGTCCCTCCGCCTTGGCTGGGGTTCTTCCACTCATGGTGGAAGAGTTGCCAGTTTCAAAGCGGGCAAAGAAGGTGTTAAGCTCATTGGTTAGTGTGACATCGCAGTGGGGGCAGGCAGGGCTGCTCTTGTAGTCAGTGATGTCCCTGACACCCTGCCACATGCTTCTGGTGTCCGTGGTATTGAAGTGGTTTTCCACCCGTTACCTGTGGGTGTCTTTGGCCCTTTTTATACCTTTGTTCAGGTTTGACCTGGCAACACCGTATGCTGAAGTGTCACCAGATTTAAAGGCATTGTTGCGTGCCCTCAACAGATTCTGTACCTCCTTGTTCATTCTGATTCTTTTGCAATGGGCTCCTTATTTTGTATTCCCACATTAGGGAATATTATGATCATGCTTCATTGAGAAAATTCCCTGAACACTCAGTGCATGCCATTATAGCTTACTGAATTGAATAACTTTAGTAAATGAATGTGTTGTGGGCCCATTAACTGCAACTTCTTTTCCGTTGTAGGAAGCAACCAAGCATCTGATGAAACAAGCTGGAGATAAGGAGCCTCCCACTAGCTTCCAGAGCAAGGAAATGAAAATAAATACGAAGGAGGAACAATTGCCCAGGATAACAGCTCCCTCTATACTTGGTAAAAACTTAAGAAAACTTTCAGTCAAGGAAAGACAACCAGTGTTGGATATAGCAGGGTCTTCCCCATTTGTTATTTATCATTTCATTCCCCCATCATTCAAACATGTATTGAACTCTCAATTGGGGTAAACGTTTGATACTTCCAAATTGGCTGAAATCTCATCCAAGCTCTAAACACTAAGATAGCACGATCGATAGTTTGGTAAGTTAAAATCCACCACTGTTACAACTATACTATTCTTGCGACTATCCGTGACATCCCCACATACTTCCTTCTCTAACTTCATTGACTATTGGGGGCACTATCACCCAGTCCCACCAAAATGATCAGCTTTAAAATGGTGCCTGACGACTCTTTTATATTGTCTCAGTGGACTATTTCTATACACTTTGTACTTAATCTAGGATTGTGCTTATGTATAGTAATACTTTGCAGAACCGTATGCAAAATAACCAATAAAGAACCACTGATCTCATTGACCTCAATTCCACACATAAAGCTTCTCTGGATGATCCGCCTGGAATGTCATCTTTCAGTATCACTGTAGTTTTCACTGTACCTCGGTGCACGTGACATCAAAATAAACTGTAAACTGAAACTTTAATGTACTACCCACCCGTCTGTGTAAAAATACTTGCCCCATACAACTCCTTTAAACCTTGCCCCTCTCACCTTAATGCTATGCCCACTAGTCTTTAGAACGTAGAACTGGACAGCATATGAACCCTTTGAACAACGAAGTTTTTTATCAAAACATGCTGCCAAGATAAACTAATTTCATCTGCCTGCACATGATCCTTTATTCCCTGCATATCCATGTGCCAATCTAAAAGACTCATAAATGCCACTGTCGTTTCTGCCTCCACCCGCCACCTTTGGTAGCACATTCCAGGTGTCCATCAACTCCTCGTATAAAACTTGCCCCACACGTCTCCTTTACAATTTGCCCCTCTCATCTTGAAGCTATGCCTTCTAACCTTTGACATTTCCACCTGGGAAAAGGTTCTGACTCTCTCGACACAAAATACTGGAGTAACTCAGCGGGCCAGGCAGCATCTCTGGAGAGAAGAAATGGGTGACGTTTAGGGTTGAGACCCTTCTTCAGCAATAGGCAATAGACAACAGACAATAGACAATAGGTGCAGGAGTTGGCCATTCGGCCTTTCGAGCCAGCACCGCCATTCAATGTGATCATGGCTGATCATTCACAATCAGTACCCCGTTCCTGCCTTCTCCCCAGACCCCCTGAATCCGCTATCATTAAGAGCTCTATCTAACTCTCTCTTGAAAGCATCCAGAGAATTGGCCTCCACTGCCTTCTGAGGCAGAGAATTCCACAGATTTACAACTCTCTGAGTGAAGAAGTTTTTCCTCATCTCCGTTCTAAATGGCCTACCTCTTATTCTTAAACTGTGGCATTTTGTGTCTTTGGTGTAAACCAGCATCTGCAGTTCCTTCCTACACATTCTGACTGTCTACCGTATCTATACCTCATAATTTTATATACTTCTATCAGGTCTCCCCTCAGCCTCTGACGTTCGAAAGAAAACTATCCAAGTTTGCCCAACCTCCCCTTGCAGCTGACCTGACCATTAATCCCGATTTATAGATACAAAGTGCTGGAGTAACTCAGCGGGTCAGTTTGCATCTCTGGAGATAAAGGATGGGAAACATTTTGAGACGGGACCTGTCGTAGGAAATTTTGAAAATTATAAGATGAGTAGGTTTTAATGTGTTTAACCTTAGAGCTTACACACTGAGGAAGCATGATGGGCAAATGGACAACATAGGATGTTAGGAAGGTAATAAATAGGGACCCTTCCTCAGACAGAAGAGTCTGAAGAAGGGTCTCAACCTCGAACGTCACCTATCCTTTTTCTCCAGAGATGCTGCCTGACCTGCTGAGTTCCTCCAGCACTTGGTGTCCTTCTCTGGTATGAACCAGCATCTGTGGTTCTTTATTTCCACATTAATCTTGATTTGATGCATTGTAACAATATTTACCCAATTCATTTCAACGCAGGCTGACAGAAGCTCACTCGACATCAGTGTATTTTGACAATGGGATGATCTTTTTGTTATCTCGGCAGGTCCCCACCTACAGCCAAAGCCACAGGCCTGTGGAATGGGAACAAGAGACAAACGGCCAATGTCCAACACAAAGCTCGCTCCGTTGTCTACAGTGGAGCCTCCTTGGCTGGCCATCGCTAAGAAGAAGGCCAAGGCATGGAGCGACATGCCACAGACTGTCCAGTAAAACCTTCTGCTCCGAAATAAGCCTTCAAGACAATATTGCTCTTCAACTCATTTCTGAGACCCATTTGTGACCATCTCTGTTATTTAAGCTGAGACTGTTGTCATAACAAAAAACCTCTAGCCATCAAGATATCAAGTGAACAAATGAACACTAATGGGTAGAACAAAATGTTGAGTAATGGGGGAAATCAAGACCATAAGATATAAGAGCAGAATTAGGCCATTCAGCCCATCGAGTCAGTTCAAGAATTAGGCCGTTCGGCCCATCGAATCAGTTCAAGAATTAGGCCATTTGGCCCATCGGGTCAGTTCAAGAATTAGGCCGTTCGGCCCATCAAGTCTTCTCCACCATTCGATCATGGCTGATCTATTTTTCCCTCTCAATCAAGTATCTCTTACAGGACACTCATTTTAACACATTCATCTGCACAGCGGGGACAGTAGCAAAGCGGTTAAGATACAGGATTGGTAAACCAAAGGCTGGGACTCCTGACCAAGGCACACAGGTTCAAATCCAACCATGACTGGTGGGGAACTTAATTAAATGGTTAGGATGTAACTGCAGATGCTGGTTTACATTAAAGATAGACACAAAATGCTGGTCTAACACAGCGGGTCAGGCAGCATCCCTGGAGAAAATGATTACGTGATATTTCAGGCTGGAACCCTTCTTCAGATTAAGAGATAAGGCCAGAACAAAACAGATCCAGGAACAAGGAAGGAATGGGTGATGTATCGGGTCGAGACCCTTCTTCAGTCTGAGGACAGATCTTGAACCGAAACATCACCCATTCCTTTTCTCCAAAGATGCTGCCTGACCCACTGAGTTACTCCAGCAATTTTTGTCTATCTTAATTAAATTGTTCATTAGGTAGATTCCCCAGTTACTAATGATGTCTGTGAAAGTATTGGATTGTTGTAATAACACTGATGGCCTCTCAAGTAAGCAGTCTAACGCCCTTATTTATTTTGGGCTTAAATGCACCTCTAGACACCGAGTAATGTTGGACAGTAGGCAATAGCAATAAGGCTGGCATAATGAAATTAGAAAATGGCACCAGACTGTGGTGACACATAGCGTGATCTTCCCAGAGAAGGATCTGCTGTCATCCAAAACAATCGCTCTACCTAATGACAAACCATTCAGTTCAAGAGCAACTAAAGGTGTCCAATTGATGCTGCCCTTGCAAGCAACATTCACACAGTACTCACGCCAGCAAATGTTGTGCTGACCATAGCATTCACACAATTGTGTAACAAAAGGTAATCAATTGTATTGGTGTCAATAGAACTGAATTCTGGCACGTTGCTTAACAAGTGGTGGCACAGTAGTACAGCGGTAGAGTTGCTGTCCTAAAGTGCCAGAGACTCGGGATCATTCCTGACTATGGGTGCTGTCTGGGTGAAGCTTGTAGGTTCCCCCTGTGTCTGCGTGCATTTTCTTCGGGTACTCTGGTTTCCTCCCACACTGTGTCTCTAAACTAAGTTACATATCTTGCTCCAGCAGAAATCCATTTCAACATTCCCGAAGAATGTTCTGTTCACCATTTTATACATACTTGCATAAATGTATTTTAAATAGTTTTATGTCTCTGCTGAAGTAACTTTAGCAGGGAAATGAAATATTCTACTAAAATCACCAAAGAGTAATGTCGAGGCAAATAACTTTTCTTGTCAATTTTTACATCTAAGTGTTACCTTCTTTCAATGTTAGTTTAAACTTGCCCTTTCGAGTGATTTAAATATGTGATCTCTTACATTTGTCACTGGATAACATCGTTGTAACTGCTCAGTGATGAACACAGTTCAATTCTGGAATGAACAGTAACTTCAGAGAAAAATGTCTACATTTCCAAGCAGACAAACAGCTGAGACGGTTTGAATGAGGTTTAATCAATTTTTAAGTGATAATAGGTTCAATGACCTAAGTCCATCTTTAGTTCACCTCGTCCAGCTTCATGTGCTGTATCCAGTGCTCCTGAAGTGTCTCCCATATATCGGCGAGACCAAGCGCAGACTTGGCGATCATTGCGCGAACACTTACGCTCAGTTCGCCTTGGCCCACGTGATCCCTTCTTCCTCCATCTTTAGATTAGTTTATTGTCACGTTTACGGAAGTACAGAGAAGAACCCTTTTCTGATGCTTGTTATCCAATCAGCGGAAAGACTATTCATGATTACAATCAAGCTGCCCACAGTGTACAGGTGCAGGATAAAGGGAATAACGTTTAGTGCAAGATAAAGTCCAGCAAAGTCCGATTAAAGATAGTCCAAGATCTCCAATGAGGTAGATGGTAGGTCAGGACTGCTCTCTAGTTGGTGATGTTGATGGGAAGAAAGCTCCCTCTAGTTAATAACCTCTGAAATACTGCAGATTAGGATTTAAGTACACCCTTACTTCATAGAACTGGACTGGTGGATAAGATTCCGACAGAGATGTAATGGTGGGACAGGTTGAAAGATACAGCATGGAAACAGGCCCTTTGGTCCACTTTGGACTTCAGGAGCACTGGATATAGCACATGAAGCTGGACAAGGTGAACTAAAGATGGACTTAGGTCATTGAACCTATTATCACTTAGAGAGTGGACCAGAGAGTGGTGAAGGTGTGGAATTCTCTGCCTCAGAAGGCAGTGGAGGCCAGTTCGTTGGATGCTTTCAAGAGAGAGCTGGATAGAGCTCTTAAGGATAGCGGAGTGAGGGGGTATGGGGAGAAGGCAGGAACGGGGTACTGATTGAGAGTGATCAGCCATGATCACATTGAATGGCGGTGCTGGCTCGAAGGGCTGAATGGCCTACTCCTGCACCTATTGTCTATTGTCTAAGATCATCAATCACCTGTTCCCACTAGTTCTATGTTATCCAACTTACTCATCAACTCCCTAAATACCCGGGACAATTAAACCACAAACCTGCATGTCCTTGGAGTGTGGGAGGAATCCAGAGTGCCCAGAGGAAACCCACACGTGGTCACAGGGAAAACGTAGAAACTCCGTACAGACTTTCGACTTTACTTTAGAGACAGTGTGGAAACTAGCCCTTCGGCCCACTGAGACTGCGCCGACCAGCGATCACTTCATACACTAACACTATACTACACGTTAAGGACAATTTTACTGATGTCAATTAACCTACGAACCTGTATGCCTTTGGAATGTGGGAGGAAACTGGAGCACCCAGAGGAAACCCACTTGGTCGCAGGGAGAACGTGCAAACTGCACAGACAGCAGCCGAGATCAGAATTGAACCCGGGTCTCACGTGGTGTGAGGCAGCAGCTCTACCCGCTGTGCCAATGATGCCAGCCCGCTGTGCCAATGATGCCAACTGTGCCAACTACTGCAAATGATAATCCAAAATCATTTCAAACAAACATCAACCACTGCCTCATCTGTACCTATGGAAGCAGTAAAACCTTGTGGACTATCGTTTGCCCAGACTATTCTCTGCCTGTGGTGCTTAGCGTAATTTACAACAGACACAAACTGCCACACTCCACCTCCAACATTGATTCTTGGAAAATAATTGAAAATATCCCACTTTTCACTTTTAGCGTCGATTTATACTTGCTAAGTGGACAGTACAATGGCACAGCAGAGGGGGCTGCTGCCTCACAGTGCCAGAGACCCGTGCTCGATCCTGTCTGCGAGGAGTTTGTACATTCTCCCTGTGGCCAGATGGGTTTCCTCAGGGTGCTCAGGTTTTCTTCCACATCGCAAAGACGTGCGGGTCTGTAGGTTAATTGGCTTCAGTAAATGATCCCTAGTGTGCAGGGAGTGGATGAGAAAGTGCTGATGTAACTTGGCAGGGAAATGACACATTCTATTAAAATCGCCAAGAGTAATGTCTAGGCTAATAACTCTTCTTGTCAATTTTTCACATAGAAAGATTACATGGTAAGTAGTGTAAACGGGTAATCAACAGGCGGCATGGACCCAGTGGGCTGAAGGGCCTGTTTCCATGCTGTATCTCTAAACTAAATTAAACTAAATGGGTATTGAATGATCGGTGTGGATTCGACGGGTCTCTGTGCTGTATGACTGCACGGTGGCGCAGCGGTAGAGTTGCTGCCTTACAGCGAATGCAGCGCCGGAGACTCAGGTTCGATCCTGACTACGGGCGCTGTACTGTAAGGAGTTTGTACGTTCTCCCCGTGACCTGCGTGGGTTTTCTCCGAGATCTTCAGTTTCCTCCCACTCTCCAAAGACGTACAGGTATGTAGGTTAATTGACTGGGTAAACGTTAAAAAAAATTGTCCCTACCTAGTGTGTGTAGGATAGTGTTAATGTGCGGGGATCGCTGGGCGGTGCGGACTTGGTGGGCCGAAAAGGCCTGTTTCCGCGCTGTATCTGAAATATGAAAGAAAAAAAAAATGAAATATGAAATAAATATGAAAATGACTGTAAACCTCATAGCTACAATATAAATTGCAGAAACCATTTTTTTTCCATATTCATTGTTTCTAAGCAATGTTTGGGGAGACCCTGTGCTCTGACAGAGTGACGCCTCCAGGAATGACACTTCACCCATTAAATTAAGAACGTTGATTTCTCTATTTTCAAGTAACTCCTGTATTCCTGCCAGTTCCACTTACATCCTCGTACCCCTCTTGTTTTCACACCTTCAGCTAACAATGGGCCATTAAAAGCTCTGCCCTTCATGAGCTAATCTGCTGCCAGCCCTGATTTGTTCTGGCCTTTTCTCGACTCCAACCCCTCCCCCCCCTACTTTTAGTGTGAAGCAGGGTTCCACATTGGACCATTGTGGGCTCCACCTTTCCTGGGTCATCGGTGCTGACTCTGACGCTTAAGCTGGTCTTTACCTACCTCTAGTTTCCCTCTCCCCTGACTCTCAGTCTGAAGAAGGGTCTCGACCTGAAGCATCACCTATTCCTTTTCTCCAGAGATGCTGTCTGACCTGTTGAGTTACTCCAGCATTTTATGTCTATCTTCATGTGTAATCCAGCGTTTGCAGTTCCATCCTACATGCTAGAGCAAACCATGTTGTAGATAACTTCTTTAAGGGACATTGGCTCTTAATCTGACATTGGGGTTGGTTCCTGATTCACGTCTGCAAATATTGGTCAGGATGTGGTCAAAATCACTTCATGTTGAGGATGAGAACGGATATTAAGGCATCAAAATCCCCATGAAGATGGGTTCCTGGGAGCGCTTTAGATGCAAAGAGCTTCATTATCCAACAAATATGGATGAGGTAAAAAAAAGTAATGGTTTTAGTTTAGTCCATTATCACTTGTACCGATGTACAGTGAAAAGCTTTTTGTTACAGGCTATCCAGTCAGCGGAAAGACGATAAAATGATTACAATCAAGCCTTCCAGCGCGTACAGATACAGGATAGAGGGAATAACGTTTAGTGCAAGATAAAATCCAGTAAGGGCCGATTAAAGATAATCAGTTCTTGATAAACATTAAACCTGCTTTAATTCCTACAGCTAGAATGTAGAAACAAGAAACTGCAGAGGTATGTATTTTCACACTTCTGTACCTCTTGTCTGATGGGAGAGGGGAGAAGCAGGAGTGGCCAGGGTGCGACTCATCCTTGATTATGCTGGTGGCCTTGCCGAGACAACGTGAGGTGTAGATGGAGTCAATGGAAGGGAGGTTGGTTTGTGTGTTGGCCTGGGCTGAGATGGTCCACGACTCTCTGCAATTTCCTGCGGTCTTGGATGGAGCTGTTGCCAAACCGTGCTTGCACATGGAGAGAGTGGGACTCAACCCGACAGGTTCCCTTCCCCACTCATGTGGTGTTGTTCTGTACCTTCCCTCCAGTCCTAATTGCTTCAGAGCCGGGAGTCGCATTGTGTAATCATGGGTGCAGGGGAAATGTGGAGGGGGAGTTGGTGCAAATTGCATTTGGAAATGTGGTCTATGTTGTTGGTCTGTGTTGGATATCTAGATCGCCATCTACTGATTGACATGGGTTAGACACGGGTAAGATGTCCAATGTTGCCTTGTGAAATAAGAGGGATAGTTCTCTACTAGTAACCCAGTCCCAGGTATTTATTTAATCTATATACATTATATTAAGGCATAACTCATAATCAATAAAATCTTTTTCACATAAAAACGTGAATATTTTGTGTTGCTTTTCTTTGAATTCTGGAGTCTTCATGCGTACATTTATAAAATGTGGGTTTTTATCGACCACCCCTACTCCCCCAAGGGCTTTTCAGAGAACACTCAGGGTCTGTAGAAGCCACAGACAATCCAGAAAGGGTAAGGATGGAAGATTTTATTTCATGAGGTCGTGTCATCGGAGCAGAATTTGGCCATTTGGCCCATTGCGTGTATTCTGCCATTCAATCATGGCTGATCTATCTTTTCCTTTAGACTTATCGACTTTAGAGATAGAGCACGGAACAGGGCCTTCATGTCACCGAGTCTGCAACGACCAAACTGCTCTACCGCGACATCACTCTGCCGCCTTCTCAACACCTTTCTCCTGCCTTCTTCCCATAACCTTTGACACCCTTACTAATCAAGAATCTGTCAATCTCCACTTTAAAAATACCCAATGCCTTGGCCTCCACAGCTGTCTGTGGCGATGAATTCTGCAGATTCACCACTCTCTGACTAAAGAAATTCCTCCTCATCTCCTTTCTTAAAGGTATGTCCTTTCTTGAAAGACATTAGTGAACTAAATGTAATTTTTTTTCCACATGATGCTGGTTTGAAGCCTTTATTGCATCTGGATTAACTCCTGTTAGTACGACAATCAGAATGGGTCTGCAGGATAATGCTTCAAAGCTGAGACACAAGGAACTGCTGATGCCAGAATCTTGCTCAAAACACAAAGTGCTGGAGGAACTTAGCGGGTCAGGCACCATCCGTGGAGGGAATGAACAGACAACATATCGAGTCGGTCCCTTCTTCAAACTGGTTCAGACATGAGATAAATGCTGAGTAGGATATGCATTGTGCCTTGTGGAAGAAGCGATTTAGTTTACTGCTTGCAATCCTGTCCCAGATAATTATTTCATCTATATACCTACTGTATTAAAGCGGAAGTCACAATCATTAATGTTCCATCCTAAAACGTCACCTATTCCTTTTCTCCAGGGACGCTGCCGAGCCTGCTGAATTACCCCAGCATTTTGTGTCTAACTTCAGCAGAAACCAGCATCTGCACTTCCTTACTACACATCACTAAAATCATGTTCACATAAAAGTTTGAAGATTTTTGTGCTCTTCAGTCTGATGAAGAGTCCTGACACAAAATGTCCTCCGCCCTTTCCCTCCACGGATGCTGCCTGACCTGCTGAGTTTCCACCAGCACTTTGGGTTTGAATGGAAATGAAGCCTAAAATGCAGACAGAACTTGAGGCAAAACTCAAAAGCAACGTGTGTTTGTGCAATCATTGAGTAGTGGGGCAGAGTTTCTGCTACTTTGTACTTGAGGTATCAGTGCAATCTAGGTGAAATCTTCCAAAGCTGAGCAAAAAATTTAATTTTTAAAAAGTGGGATCGATGCAGGACAAAGTTTAGGATCGTTTTACTCACCATGGTGATTTTCAGTCAATTGTTTCCACATAATGAGTTTTTTCAGACTGGCTCTGTGTTCTTGGATGCAGAAGTTCTGATTTATAAGCTCAATTTTTTTAATTTAATATCAGTTATTTACTTAGGAAACTAACCATGGTACATCAATGACACTAATCACAGTTTTGGCATTTACTAAAATTGCATTATTTTGGTGATAATGCTGGATGAATTAAATTGCATCAGGATCCTTCACTTGTGCACATCGAGATTTTTTGGTATAAAAAAATTAAAAGATACATTCCATGATTGCACCCAAATGCACTGATCTTGGAAGGTTTTGCCTCAGAAAGGCATCCAGCATGACCATCGATGTCCCACCCCTGTCATTCCTTCTTCTCTCTGCTACCGTTGGGCAGAAAGCTTGAAAACAAGTACCACCAGACTCAGGAGCAGTTTTCTCCCCTCTGTTATCAGGCTTCTGAACAGTCCTTCCATAAGCTGTCCAATTCACCTCTACCCCATTGCAGTCATTGGACTTTGTCTATGGAACTGTTGCACTACAATGCTGAGACCTATATTCTGCATTCTCCATCTTCCCCTTTGCTCTACCTATTGTACACATGTTTAACTTAATTATATTTATGTATAGTATTGTCTGATCTGATTTGAGAGCATGTAAACAAAGCTTTTCACTGCACCTCTGTATATGTGACAATAATAAACCTAAAGCTATATACAGCAATATAAATTCATAGCATCGTGGTCCCAGAGACATATATCACAGTAATCATTCTTTCAGCCCACTAAGTCCACACTGACCATAAAGCACCCCACACTAATCCTACTTCATTTTCCCCATATTCCCATCAACTCCTTCCAGATTTATTACCTGCCATGCTTTGACTTGCCTCTGCCCTTTTCCAGCTTTCTTCTCCTGCCCCCCCCCCCCCCCCTCCAATCTGTCTGAAATGAAAGGTCACCAATCTATGTTCTCCAGAGATGCTCCCAGACCTGTTGAGTTTGTGTGTACTTTGTGTGTATCAACCGGCAACTGCAGTTCTTTGTTTCTGCAATAGGGGTGATTTGTAATGGCACTCCATCCCCAGGTACTTTCCCCTGCAACCGCGGGAGATGCAACACCTGTCCCTAACCGCCTCCCTCGACTCCATCCGGGGACCCGGACAGTCCATTCAGGTGAGGTAGCGGTTTCCTCCCACACTTCAAAGACGTATAGATTTGTAGGTAAATTGGCTTCAGTAAAATTGTAAATTATCCCGGGTGTGGAATTACTGAAAATATGAGTAAGCCATTGAACCCAACCTACTCTATCAAGTGGAAATGGAAGTATTAGCTCAAGAACAGCAGACAGGTCTATCACAAGCTTTCAACAAAACCTGGGGCGGCACGGTGGTAAAGCTGCTGCCTCACAGCCTCAGAGACCCATGTTCCATCCTGACTATGGGTGCGGTCTGTGTACGTTCGTTCTCCATGTGACTGCGCGGGTTTTCTCCAGTTGCTCCGGTTTCCTCTCACATACCAAAGACGTGTAGGTTTGTAGGTTTATGGGCTTCTGTAAATTGCTCGTAAAGTGTAGGATGCAAAAGTGGGATAATATTGACATAGTCTCAAGAGTTAAGAGAGGGTCAAGAGTTTTTTATTGTCATATGTCCCAGATAGAACAATGACATTCTTACTTGCAGCAGCACAACAAAATATGTAAACATAGTACACTAAATAAATGAAATATAGTAAACAAGAGGAAAAAAAAGTTCAGTGTGTGCATATATACACATACTCCAAATACACATATATATAGATCATATATATACACACATACACACACACACGCACACATATGTACACAAAACCCCCCCAATAATAATGCAATAATAACAAAAATAGTCTATGTAGTTCAGAGCTTGTTTGAGGTTGCAGTGTTTAATAGCCGAATGGCTGTAGGGAAGAAGTGTGAACAGATGATCAATGGTCGGTGTGGACTCGGTGATCTGAAGGGCCTGTTCCGCAATGCATCTCAAAACTCAAAACTCTAAATATGCTTGAAATGCAGTGTGTTCATGACCAGAAGGGGGAGAACTCTGCTGCAAAGGGAACATTGGTTACGTTTCCAGAACGTACCCTGAGGATCAAAGAGCTAATCAGGCAAGTCAGGTCGTCAAGTTTATTGGCATATGCACAGGTACAGTGAGGTAGTTTAGTTTAGTTTAGTTTAGTTTTGTTTAGTTAGTTTATTATTGTCACGCTCACCAAAGTACAGTGATAAGCTTTTTGTTTGCATGTAATCTAGTCAAAGCAAAGACTAATCATAATTACGATCAAGCCATCCACAGATAAAGGATAAAGGGTACAACATTCAGTGCAAGATATAGACCAATTAAAGATAGTTATTGCTTGATGTTTAGTTTAGTTTAGTTTAGTTTAGTTTATTATCATGTAAACCAAAGTACAGTGCAAGATAAAGTCCAATTAAAGTTAGTTCAAATGTCTCCAATGAGGTCGATGGGAGGTCAGGACCACACTCTAGCTGACGAAGCATTACAGGCACATAAACTCTTTCCTACTCTTTCTCCAGTTTTACTTTTTGAATTTAGTTTTCTCATTGCAGTCCTTATACTTCTCTTTTCTCTTTATTTTCACTGTAGCTTATAGTCGTAGAGTCATACGGCACAGAAACAGGTCCCATCTAAGCTTATCCCATTTACTCACGTTTGGCCTATATCCCTGTAAACCTTAGGCACAAAGCTCGGCAGATGCTGTTCACAAAATAAAAGGACACAAAGTGCTGGAGTAACCCACAATTTAAGGCAGAGATAGATAGATTCTTGATTAGTACAGGTGTCAGAGATTATGGGGAGAAGACAGGAGAATGGGGTGAGGAGGGAGAGATAGATCAGCTATGATTGAATAGCAGAGTAGACATAATGGGCCAAATGGCCTAATTCTACTCCTATCCCTTATGGCCTTATAACCCAGCGGGTCAGGCAGCATCTCTGAAGAATATGGATAGGTGAGGTTGCGGGTCAGTGCCCTTATTCAGACTGTGCCTGAAGAAGGGTCCCAACCCAAAACGTCACCTATCCAAGTTCTCCAGCGAAATTGTCTGACCCGCTGAGTTACTCCAGCACTTTGTGTCTTTTGTTGTGAACCAACATCTGCAGTTCCTTGTTTCGGCATTTCTATGGTATCCTTTACAGATTCAGGCTGTGCAAAGCATTTTACAACCAACTGCAGTCCATGCTGTAATGTTAGAATGGCAGCAGCAATCCTTGCATGATTATATCCCTTCCTTTGGATTTACATTTCCCTCCACTTCTCTCCTTATCTCGTAGCCTTTTTTCTTATTTTTGTCTCTAGTTCGCCAATCTGCAAATCAAAATCCCCTCATCTGTACCCACCAATCACTTTGACTCGCCCCCGCCTCTTTTCCAGTTATCGCCCCCTTACTGCAATCATTCTGAAGAAGAGTCCCAACCCAAAACGTTACCGATACATGTCTTCCAGAGATGGTGCCTGACCCATTGAGTTGCTCCAAGGTTTTGGGATGTTTTTCACAGTGTGATGTAAAAATGCCTGGCTAATCACAGCTTTGATGTGTTGGTCAAGGGTTAAATATTAATCCTTTTGATCAAATTCAATCCTGGAATCGTATATATATTCAGCCGAGGAGATAGAACAGGTGTCGGTGTCATACTGTTCGGATGCAGGCTCTTCTGCCCAAAATGTCCACGCTGACCAAGATGCCTCAATTAAGCTAGTCCCCTTTGCCCATGTTTGGCCCACATCCCTCTAATTTTTTCCTATCGAGGTTCCTATGCAAATGTCTATTAAATGTTGTTATTAAAACATTTAAATGTTTTAATGTCGAGGCCTTCATCACTCTTGCCTTCATTATTCAGCCGAAGAGGTGGGCACTGCCTGCTCCATCACTGGTACTGACCCGTCACCATCGAAGGGAACCTCAGGAGGTCCTGCCACAATATGGCAGCCAAACCACCAGGTTCAAGAACAGCTTCTTCCTAGCAACCATCAGCCTCTTGAACACTACAGAACACTAACTATTACCACAGCAACTATGATTTTCCATGGATGGTCTTTGGTTGCACTGCGGACTTTAATTTTGCACTATTAGGGTTATCTAGTATGAATATTATTAGTTATTTCCATGATTGATTATGATATATTTATTTTTGTGTTATTGCATTAATGGGCCTTTTAAGCCACGGTGGTGCAGCAGTAGAGTTGCTGCCTTACAGTGCCAGAGACCCAGGTTCAATCCTGACTACGGGTGCTGCCCGTATGGAGTTTGTACGTTCTCCCTGTGACCTGCGTGGGTTTTCCCCAGGAGCTCCAGTTTCCTCCCACACTCCAAAGTAGGTTAATTGGCTTGGAAAAAATTGTAAATTGTAAATTGTCCCAAGTGTCTGTAAGATATGCTAGTGTGCAGAGATTGCTGGTCGGCGTGGACTTAATGGTCCAAAGGACCTGTTTACGTGTTGTATCTCTAAACTAAACTAAACTAAACTAAAACTATGCTGCAACAAGTAAGAATTTTATTGTTCCTTTCCTCATACATATAATAATAATAATAATAATAATAATCATTTATTTTATATAGCGCCTTATCGTGTGCTCAAAGCGCTTTACAAAGACAATCATAACATAAAAACAAACAGACAAACTATCCTAACGGAAAAGCGGCGAATATAATAATAATGATAATAATACATTTTATTTATATAGCGCTTTTCATATACTCAAAGACGCTTTACAGAGATTTTGAGAACATAGGGAAATTAATAAATAGATAAATAAGTAAATAAATAAATGAACAGAGAAAGGAGACAGTAGGTGAGGTGACCTTCAGTGGTTGAAGGCAGTACTGAACAGGTGAGACTTCAGCGATGTTTTGAATGTGGTGAGTGTGGGGGAGTCTCTAACGGTTTGGGGTAGTGAGTTCCATAGGGTGGGAGCAGCGATGGAGAAAGCCCTGTCCCCCCAGGATCTGAGTTTAGTCCGGATGTGGGGGGATAGGAGATTGGCAGCGGCAGAGCGGAGGGTGCAGGTGGGAGTGTGCCTGTGGAGGAGGTCGGTCAGGTAGGATGGGGCCAGGTTATGGAGGGCTTTGTAGGTTATGAGGAGGATTTTGTACTGGATTCTCTGGGGGATGGGGAGCCAGTGGAGTTGACAATTGAATATGACAATTAAACTCTCTTGAAGTGCTATAGGTAACACAAAGAAAAAAAATAACAGCGTGCAGTATATAATGTTAAAGCAATATATCATTATAGTTACAGGAAAAGTCAAATATAAAAAAGTGCAAGATATACCCTATTTAATGGGTACTGTGCTCTGATTACAGTGGGAAAGAAGCTGTTTCTGAATCTGATTGTAAGTTTTTTCAAGCTTTTTTCTCTTCTACCCAATGGGCAAGGGGAGAAAGGGAATGACCAGGGTAATAATGGTCCTTGATTACATTGGCTGCTTTCCAGAGGCCATGTGAAGTGTACTGTGTGGAGGGGAGGTGTGGAGTCTAGTCTGTGTGATGGACTGGGTTACATCCACAACTCTCTGCAATTTCTCATAGTTTTGGGCAAAGCTGTTACCAACCAAGCTATGATGCATCCTGATAGGATACATTCTATGGTGCACCTGTAGAGGTTAGGCACTTGCCAAACTTCATAACCTTCTGAAGTTTGGTGTGGCTTTCTTGGCCATAGCTTCATGGAAACATAGAAAAATAGGTGCAGGATTAGGCTGTTCGACCCTTCGAGCCAGCATAGCCATTCAATATGATCATGGCTGATCATCTAAAATCAGTACCCCGTTCTTGCTTTTTCCCCATATCGCTTGATTCCTTTAGCCCTAAGAGCTAAATCTAACTCTCTCTTGAAAACATCCATTGAATTGGCCTCCACTGCCTTCTGTGGCAGAGAATTCCACAGATTCACAACTCTCTGGGTGAAGACATTTTTCCTCATCTCAGTCCTCAATGGCCGACCCCTTATTCTTAAACTGTGACCCCTGGTCTGGACTCCCCTAACATCGGGAACATTTTTCCTGCATCTAGCCTGTCCAATCCTTTAATAATTTTATAGAGCTTCAACGTGCCTGGTTGGTCCAAGACAAGTTGTTGGTGATATTGCAGTTCATTTGTTCGTAAGTCATAGGGGCAGAATTAAGCCATTCGGCCCATCGGGTCCAGTCTGTCTTCAATCATGGCTGACCTACCTTTCTCTCTCAACCCCATGCCTTCTCCCTTCTAATCGCCTGCCTTCTCGTCGTAACCTTCAACACTCTAACTAATCATCAAACACCTGACAATATCCGCTTTAAACATACCCAATGATTTGGCTTCCATAGCTGTCTGTGGCAATGAATTCCACAGATTCACCATACTCTGGGTAAAGAAATTTCTCCTCACCTCCTTTCTAAATGTACGTCCTTTTATTCTGAGGCTGTGCCCTTTGGTCCTAGACACTCATCCTCGTGAAAACATCCTCTCCACAGCTATCCTATGTAGGTCTTTCACTTTTCAGTAACTTTCCATGCGGTTCCCCCTTATCATTTTAAACTCCAGCGAGTTTATGCATGCTTAGGAACTTGAATCTTTCGACCATCAACAGCGAACAGCAGATTGGTATCTATATAATCATCTCAGCTTGAGGAAGCTAATCACATCTGAAAAGACATAAAGTCGGCACACAAGCATACAAAAGGAATCTGAAAGGGAAGGAATCAGATTGTGCATGTGCACAATACATGAGTGAAAAGATGATGCCTTCTCACTACCTGTCTTTGCACACAGAGGGTGGAGGGTATATTGAACACGATGCCAATGGAGATACGATAACAACATTTAATACACATTTGGAAAGGTACATAGATAGCAAACGTTTAGAAGGATTTGGGCCAAACACAGGCAGGTGGGATTAATGTAGAATGGGGCATATTGGTCGGTGTGGACAAGTTGGCCTGTTTATGTTCTGTATGACTCTATGACCACATCACTGGCTTATACAGCCATCTCTTCCACCACTAATCTTGCTGCAAGGTGCAACTACAGAAGGTGTAGTGGAAGGATTTATGAAGTGGGTAATCAGATCTTAAATCTAAGCTTTAACTATATTGTGGCGGTACCCGGTGATTAGGCCACTCGCTGGATCATCCCCCTCGACATTTCCTCGCAAGTCGCGATGGACCCGAACGTTCCTCAACACGCACTACCTGGCCCTGCCGGTCAGCCGCCTCTGGACCTTGCCGGACCCCACCCCCTGGACCCTGCCGGACCCCACCCCCTGGACCCTGCCGGACCCCACCCTGTGGACCCTGCCGACCGCGCCGCTCTCCATGCCGTGGCGTTGAAGCTGCCTCCCCTTTGGACCGACGACCCTGATTTCTGGTTTGACCAGGCCGAGGCGCAGTTTGCACTGTGGGGAGTGACAGCCGATGCAACCAAGTACTTTTACGTTATCGGCGCCCTCGACCAGGTCACTGCGCGACGGGTCAGACCTTTCCTCCGCGCCCCCCCCAGCGGGTAATAAGTATGAGGGCCTCAAGGCCTTTCTCTTAAGGAAGTTCAGCCTCTGCGAGGCCGAGCGGGTGACTCAGATCCAACGGATGACTGGCCTGGGTGACCGCCGCCCTTCGGTACTGCTGGGCGATATGCTGGCCCTGATGGGTGACAACTAGCCCTGCTTTTTATTTAAACATGCTTACCTGCAGCACCTGCCATCCGATCTCTGCCAGCAGCTCACCAACGACCCGTTCACCGATATGCAGGCGGTGGGCGAGCGCGCTAATGAACTCTGGATGGCCCGTCAGCTGGCCCTCGACGCGCTGGACGTTCCTCCGATGTCCGACAACGATCCTCAGGTCGGTGCCTCAATCGATCGCGTCTCCACCGCTCCTCGACGTCCTTCGCGGCGGGACCCGGTTGCAATGGCACACCCGGCCGGCAGCGCCTCTTTCCCGCGCAGTGTCTCTTCCGCTCTGCAGGACTGTCCGTTTGTTTTCCTGCGCCGGGATGCACACTGGACGCCCCTTCAGCGTCCGTTTGAAGGACCGTTCAAGGTGTTCGAGCGTGGCTCTGCCACCGTCGTTTTGGACATGGGGGGTCGTCCTGAGACGGTCTCTATTGCACGGCTGAAGCCGGCGCACGTGGACATTAGCCAGCAGGTCCTACTGGCACGGCCTCGCCCTCGAGGTCGTCCTGCGTCCCGGCCCTTACCCCCAGCGTCCCTGCAGCTGTCTTCGCCTGGCAGTGTGGTTCCGGTTCCTGCGCCCACCGTGGTGCGCACACGGGATGGTCGTCTCATACGTCCCCCTGTCCGTTTCGTGCCTCCGGTTCTTGGGGGGGGGCCTGTGGCGGTACCCGGGGATTAGGCCACTCCCTGGATCATCCCCTCGGCATGGGGTGGACAGGGCTGGGGAAGGGACTAGTGCTGCGGGGTTTGCCTGAAGGGGCTAGAGAGATAACTCGTGCTTGAGACTGAAGAGAGTGTGGATGTTCTGTTGCTGCATTAAAATTACTGTTAATACCTACCTGGCGTCTTGCCTGATTCCTACTGCGTCCAGACACACTACAATATCAAGAATTGAGTAACAATCCATTAAATCTGTTCCGTAATCCTTTTTACCACAATTATTGCCCAATGGTCTGTTATATAAAACAGATTAAGATATCATGGATGTCAGATTAGCATTGCATTGCAAATGAGCTGTTACTGAATAGTAAAGTGCTTGTCTATTGGTGTTCGATTATCTGATGAATCACTAAAATAATAAAAGCTAAATTAACGAAAAGCTCAAAATCAAATTTTCCAATATTAGTAGATAAGCACTCTGCATTTTTTTAATTACATCTCAGAATGCGATCATTGCAGACACAAGGAACTGCAGATGCTGGTATACTAAAACAAAGATACAAAGTGCTGGATTAACTCAGTAGGTCAGGTAGCATGTCTGGAGGACACGGATAAGGTGAGGTCATAGGTAAAGAAGGGTCCCAACCCGAAATGCCGCCTAACCATGTTCTCCACAGATGATGTGTAAATAAATGTCTATTTTTCTTCCACACCCAACCTCTCAATAGAAACTAGGGTGAGGCAAATAGTGTCAATCTTGCCAGCAATTACCACATTCTGAGACGTAATTTAAAAAATGTTTGTACATTTTGACTGCTCCATTGCGAAATTTCCTCAAGGTATGTCTACTGTGAAGGAAGTCTCCTCTCCGACGAGAGTTCTGCCACACCCTCTCTCACTGCTCTCCCACTGTGATTCCTGCAGCTCTCCAGCCCTGTGCTGACCCGGACCTGTTACCACGGCCACATGCGTCCCATCAACACTCGTCTACGCCGCCATCTTGTGCCGCAAGATTCTGACATTTTGGGGCTGAAGAAGTGTCCCGAATCTAAACATTTTAGACTTTTGACTTTAGATATATAGCATGGAAACAGGCCGTTCGGCACATTGAGTCCCTGCCGACCAGCGATCACCTCATACACTAGCACTGTCCTGCACACGAGGGACAATTTATAATTTCCGGATGCCAATTAACCTACAAATCTGTGGGAGAAAACCAGAGCACCTGGAGAATGCCCACCTAGTCACAGGGAGAACGTACAAACTCTGTACAGACAGCACCTGTGGTCAGGATTGAACCTGGGTCTCTGGCGCTATAAGGCAGCAACTCTACCGCTGTGCCACTCACATCACTTATCCATGTTCTCCAGGTATGCTGCCTGACCTCCTGAGCTATTCCAGCACATGTGTCTTTATTAGCTTGTAAGTTTGATTGCTCTTGTGATGTGGGGAATGCGGCAGCTAGTTTGTGGAAGGTGTGCAGTAAACAGACTTCCAGAGCGTACGGCCACTTACTCTGCACGGTGATGATGGAGGTTGAGTGAAACGTTGGTGTTTGAGGAGGTTGAACCCACCAACAAACCGCTGGGGAACAGTCTGCTCAGACACAGTGGCTGGGGTAAAGGGTCAGAGATAAGGAGAATGAGAGAGGGGATCAGGGTGGGTGGAGGAAGTAAGGGAGTGGAGTTGAAAAAGGGTGTGTGTACATGATCGTGTGTCTCTGTTCAGGGGGAGTAGGTGATCCAAGCACAAGTAGGTGTGTATATGTGTGGGTGTGCATGTGTTTGTGTGTGCATCCGTGTGTCCGCGCGTGTGGGTGGTATCTTTGCACTGTTTTGCATTGGACCAACATTGTTAAGTGTGTATGATAGCTGCTACTTATTTTATGTGTTTGTATGTGTGTGTGTGAATGCATGTGTATGTTCATTATGTATTTGTGTGTTTATATGCGTGCGTGTGTGTCGGTGTATTGTGTACATTTGTGTGCATAGGTGCACGTGTGTGTCAATTGTCTTTGGACAATTTTGCATTGGACCAAGACCCCATATTAAGAGCATATGATAGCTACTACCTATCGGCGTGTGTGCGCGTGAGTGTGTGGCGTCTGAATGTGTTGTGTGTTTTTTTGCGTGCGTTCGTGTGTGTGTGTACTAATTACTTTTTTGGATCACTTTTCATTGGATCAAGATCCCATGTGGTTAAGGGCGCATGGTAGCGTGTGCGTGTGTGTGTGTGTGTGTGTGTGTGTGTGTGTGTGTGTGTGTGTGTGTGTGTGTGTGGTGTGTGTGTGTGTACATGTGCAAAATCTGTGCCCTGAAGCCTGGTGACCACTTATCTTTGGACCACCTTGCTTAAAACCAAGAGCCCACTTTGTTAAGATCGTATGGTCGCTGGTGTGCAAAGAAATCATGGACAGACACCTTCTCCCCTTGGTTGGGGCAAGCCATCGTCAATCTGAGGATTTGCCTCGGAAGGGTGAGCATATGAGCCCCAGAAAACTGCAGTATATGGGAGATAGTTAATTCAAACTGCAACCAGCGAGGCAAATTATAATCAGCAGAAGAAGCCCTGCATTATCACTGGGAAACATTCCAAATGATCTGCTGAGATTACAAATATTCTAAACTTGACATTCAAGTCATTCATTCCGCCAGTAATTGTCTTTTGTTGAATAATAAATATCATGGATGCACTTCTTTAAAAAAGGCATTAGGAAGATTTAGGAAACATGTTATGCATAGCTCCTGTATAAATCACAGGAGCCTACATGATTAGACCAAAGTTTGATTGATGTTATGAAACAATGGTACTGCAGCTAATGAATGATTAAAGCTCAAAGAAGCAAACCTGAAGATTATATATACAGTAAATAATAAGTGACTGAACAATGTGACAGGTGGCTGCAAACAATCAAAGAACACATGTGGGTTTGTTAAACCCTTCAATTATATTGGCTTTCAACTCAGTTTAAATTATATACCTCAGTGTGAGCTGTTTCTGGCTTCTTTTGGTGTTGGTGCAGAACATTCTCCCACAATGCAGTCGTAGAATTGAATTCTTTTGCCTATCAGAACCTGGTGTTCTAGCCGGTAATGATATCTGTCCTGTTACTACGGTGACATGGCCCTGTGACAATCTTTCTTTCAAACAAATTGCATAATCAGCTATTTGCTGGCATATCTATTTGCTTTCCTCTTTTAGCTGCACAACACAATAGCACCTGTCATGGTTCTTTTAAATAGGCCCACAGTTATATAACATTGCCAGGTGTTCTATTTAGTGATCGCCTTTCCACTCGGAAAATCTACTTGTTCATTTTTGTTAGGGCACATTTCCTCTCAGACTTCATTTCCAAGACTGATGTGTCATTTGTTTCTGTAATGCAGACATCAAAGCCACAGGATAGGTCATTTATATGAGGAAAGGAAAGGAATTGAGGAATACTTTTGAGCTGTGTTGCTGAATCTTCGACTTTAGAGATACAGAGCTGAAACAGGCCCTTCGGCCCACTGAGCGATTGACCCGTACACTAGCACTAGTCTACACACTAGGGACTATTTACAATTTTACCAAAGCCAATTAACTTACAAAATAGCCCGTCTTTGGAATGTGGGAGAAAACTGGAGCACCCGGAGAAAACCCACACGGTCACAGGCAGAACGTAGAAGCTCCGTACAGGCAGCACGCGTAGTCAGGGTTGAACTCGTGTCTCTGGCGCTGTGAGGCATCAACTCTACCACTGCGCCACCGTGCCGTCCCGGTACAGGCTAATGTCGGAGGTTGAGAGGAGACCTGGCAGAAGTTTATAAAATTATGAAGGGCACAGATAGGGTAGACACTCATAACCTTTTTCCCCAGGGTGGAAATGTCAAATACCGGTGGGCATAGCTTTAAGGTGAGAGGGGAAAGGTTTACAGGAGATGTGGAGGGCAAGTTTTTTTCCCCACCCACATGGTGGTAGGTGCCTGGAATGCTTTCCCAGGGGTTATGATGGAAGCAGATATGACAGTTTGAGAGGTTTGTGGATATACAGGGAGTGCAGGGATATGGAGAGATTAGATTGACTTGGCATCATGTTCGGAATGGACATCGTGGGCTGAAGGGCCTGTTCTTGTGCTGTGCTGTTCTATGTTCTATCTCCTAGACAGGTTTGGGTTTATTATTGTCACGTATACCGAGGTACAGCGAAAAGCTGGGTTTTGCATGCTATCCAATCCAATCACGTGATACTGTACATAAATGCAATCAAGCCAGACGCAAGTACAATAGGTAGAGCAAAAGGGAGAGATACCGAGTGCAGACTATAGTTCTCAGCATTGTGGTGCCAAATTGAAGCTGCTAAGCTGGAAAAACCACATCCCACTGCAACGTTTCAAAGGGCAGGGGAGATTACTTGCTGTCTTGGCTACACCTTATCCTGCAACTACAAACACAACTGTTGTTCACTGACACATTGACATTTGAGTGGTCCTCCACTTTACTCAATTGGCACATATATTTCTCAAATTACACCACCATGACTACACTTGCAAAAACGGATTCATTCATCATGAAATAGTTTTCAGTTTTTAAAAAGGTATTGTAAAAATGTAACTTTTGTTTTGGGAGCATGTTAAATCCCGTAGGCGCAAGGAACAGCAGATGCTTGTCTACAGAAAAAAAGACACAAAGGGCTGGAGTAACTCAGTGGGTCAGGAGGCCATGTTCTCTGGAGAACATGGATAGGTGACGTTTCAGCTCGGGACACTTTAGACCAATTGTGATGGGGCAAGAGTGGTGGGAAGGAGAAAGCTGGAAGAGAGTCGGGGGCGAGTGAAAGTTTGGCGAGTGATAGGTGGATACAGATGAGGGAGTTTATTGGGATTAAATCCTGCCCCCAGGCTATTCTGATCGGCAAAGTTTTCAAAGCCACAAAATATCTGTCAGTGTCCTTGACATTCAAAAACACCCAAACCTAAGAAAAAATTATAAAATGCAATTAGAATTTTTTTTAAATCAATTACTTTTCCTCATTCTGTGCATTGCTGGGAAGGTTAGGATTTATCACTATCCCCGAATTACCCTTCAGGAAGTGATGGAAAACTTTTTTTTGCCCACTTCGTCCTTCTGGTTAAGGCATTCCTGCAGGGGTCAGTTTATAATTTCAGATACACAGCATGGAAACAGGCCCTTCGACGCAACGAGTCCACACCGCCCATCGATCACCCATTCACACCAGGTCTACGTTATGCCACTTCCTCATCCACTCCCTGCACACGAGGGGCAATTTCTTAGAGGGATGACCAAACTACTCGATATTCTATTCGTTGGAAGCATTTGAAGTTAAAGAAAAACAAGGAAAAAGACCACAAATCACAGGTTAAACAGTTTTATTTAACAGCATGGTTGTGTTAACTGTAATCATCACAAACACTTACATTTTAATTGCACTTCCAAATCTTTGTTGATTAAAATATTTACTTCACGAGTATCTCCATTAAAATGCAAACCAGAAACATCGCTGAGAACATTGGACAAGTCACCAAGACAACAGTGGGCATACCGACACAAAACAGCTTTAGTTTCACAGGAATAGTTCTACATTTATTACATAAGCCTCTACAAATCTTGAGGAAACATTGTGTCACAGAACTTTCAGGATGCAGCTACTCTTTTGGTTCCTACTTGTCAGAGAAATAATAAGGAACTTCAGGAAGTGGAGGAGGTTATTCAGCCCATCAAGGCTAGGCCACCATCCAAGGAGATCATGGCTGCCCTGCACCTCAATACAATTTACCCCTCTCTGCTCAATCTTCCTTGGTACCAACGCCCAACATGAAGGTACTAAGGAAAACCCTGCTCAGAAATTAATCATGGCAGTATCCCCAGCCTCTTGACAAGAGGAAGTCTGAAAACAAATTGGGATGCAGGGCAAAACATAAAGTGTAGATGTGAGGGAAAGTATATTTGTTAAATGCAGAGAGTAGGGGGGTGGTCTGGAACTCAACTACCTGGGAAGGTGGAGGAAGCAGGCTGGAGCAGATCTTTCAAAAGGAGATTGGATGGGCCACTTGATGTGAGATTTATAGGACAGTGGGGACAGAGGATCGAGTGAGGGAGGAGGGGGAAGAAGGGTGGTTGGAAGGAGACTGAAGAATAGAAACTGGAAGGATTTAACAGGTCATTTGGCTTCTTTCTATTCTATGAACTTGAAGCACTCTGGAATGGAATTTTTTAGAAAAATACAAGATATTACCTGGTCAAATCAGTCACTGGTATTTCATCTCTAAATCTTTCTACCACCTTCTTTCTCTTTACTAATCCACAACCCTGATCAAATGTTTGATCATCTGTCTCAATATCACCATGTATGTCTCGGTGGTAAGTTTTATGCGGTATGCTATAAAACAACCAAGAATGTTTAACCATGTTAAAAGTAGTATTTACAAAGCAAGGCACTATGAATATGGTTAACAGGCGAAATTCTATACCAGAATGGCTCAATGTCTATATCACTTGGAAATGTCCTTGCAGATAGGCGGAGACGTAAACAAAGTTGACTCATTCAAGATCGTACTGGGGCTAAACATCTGAATTCGCACAAATCTGCAAGAGATCTAATTGAGATTTCTAACGTGATCAAAAAGCAAATAGGGGGATACAAAACTATTGCTTCTGGTGACATGGTATGGAACAGAAGCAGCATCTTGATGGGAAGTGAATTAGAAATCAGGAACCCCTACTCACAAAAAGCCTTGTTGATGAGAGAGACAGAGAGAGACAGAGAGAGACAGAGAGAGACAGAGAGAGACAGAGAGACAGAGAGACAGAGAGACAGAGAGACAGAGAGACAGAGAGACAGAGAGACAGAGAGACAGAGAGACAGAGAGACAGAGAGACAGAGAGACAGAGAGACAGAGAGACAGAGAGACAGAGAGACAGAGAGACAGAGAGACAGAGAGACAGAGAGACAGAGAGACAGAGAGACAGAGAGACAGAGAGACAGAGAGACAGAGAGACAGAGAGACAGAGAGACAGAGAGAGTTTGGGGAGAGGCAGAGTGGGTTAATCAATTGCAAAATAAATCGATTGATCGCTTTTGTTGAGCAAACCTGCCAAGGTTACGGGGCTAATTACAAGTCAGCCACAATCTAAATGAATGATAAAACAGTGGTCATGGTACCAAATGGTCCTTTCCTGTAACCCACACATGGGTCAATGCACCTCCTCATTTATCCTAGAATAGATCTTTACTAAAGGCCAAATAACCTCCATCACTTCTATTTACCTTGTGCATCCAACCTACTCCAAGTCATAATGTGAACAGCTCTCTTCCATAGACATTTGTACTTATTTTTGGCCGGGTCCATGTTTTCTAGACTTCCTTGTAGTTTTTGCTTGTAAATATCGAGTTCCACATGACACAAAAACATAGTCTTTCATGCAAGTCAGGAGAACAAGTTCTCGTTGCTTTTATGAAGGGATATTTTTTAGATCATCTTCCATTGTTCACCATCAACAGAATGTACAGTTCAGGATTACGCCAGATCTTTTTTTGTTTGTTTGTTTTTGCAAAGGATAGAGACTAATGATGAGGAGTAAATCTGGAACTTTTATCTTTTTATACAAATCACATTTATTTGGGGGGGGGGGGGGGAAATGACCGACAAGGATGGATAAAATGTAACAAACATGAGCAATTTTGAAATCTGGATTAAAGAGGCACATTGTTACTTGAAATGATACAGTAAATTACTCTTCTTGCTAAACACTGTTATGCTGTCACCTCAAAATACTCAACTGGAAGCAAAAAAACGGGAGGAAAGCTATATGCTCTAGTTGTTCTCTATTGCTTCTCAATGCTTACATTCTAAAACCGAGTGTTAGCACAACACAGTGTACAAGTAGATAATTTGGGGTTTGATCTCAACAGCACTCTGAAACGTAGGCTTGTTTAATCTAAACTTAACTGGTAATTGTGGACTGCACCAGAATAGACCAGCATCAAATATCTGGCATTTGTCTTTTAGACAACCCCCAAGATCACTTCAACATCACAAAGTAGTTACACCGAAGCCATTTGTTACATTCAAGCATGAAAGATTGTAGTCAGTTGAAATTTCACCGTTACACAACCAAGTTTCACTAAATGTCATTGATGGAATTGATACAGTTATTAAGGCTAGAGGCATTGACTATCAAGGTCTTGTTCAGGCAAAATAAATTTCTTAACCGCACACAACATCCAAATTATTATGCAGCATTTTTCTTGAAACAACGTATATACCAAACAATTACAATCAAAATGTGTATTAAAAGGTGGAATTTGGCTATCTAATCCACTTCAGTGTTTTGAGCCGAAATGTTTAATCGATAACAGGACAATTCGGATAGAATTGGATCAAACAGGTTAAATTATTTCACACATCAAATGCAGAGTTTGCAGTAAAAATAAAAGGTAATAAATAATATATTTTACTTTGGCTTTTTGAGAACACACTTGGGAAGGGGTGTGCAGCTCTCAAGTATCGGGTTAAATTGAATATTACTGATAATATAAAGTGAATCCAAAGTCTGAAAAGGTGCAAACGTCTTTTCAAGTAGATAAA
The DNA here is from genome assembly GCF_053455715.1 of Rhinoraja longicauda. Taxonomy (NCBI): domain Eukaryota; kingdom Metazoa; phylum Chordata; class Chondrichthyes; order Rajiformes; family Arhynchobatidae; genus Rhinoraja; species Rhinoraja longicauda. The sequence continues at coordinate 12,256,829 of NC_135967.1, read as the reverse complement.
AAGCAAACATTCCCAAGACAACTGGTCTATTTTTGCATTATCCGATGCTGGGCGTCACGATGTGCATGGAAGACAGGTACGTCTTTTCACCATTCATGTTTGAACGAGGGGACGTTGTGAGGGTGAAGAGTGTTTGTCATGGTTTCGAGCAACACGAGGCTACGTAACAGTGTTCCAAGCCCCAATCTCACTGAGAAGCATTGGATATATTAGGAGTATTGCTTGCAGTTCTGGTCACCCCTTTACAGGATGGACGTGCAGGTTTTGGAAAGGGGCGCTGAGGAGGTTTAGTCCATAAGATCATAAGACATAGGAGCAGAATTAGGCCATTCAACCCATCGAGTCTTCCCCGCCATGGTAAAACAAGCCCAGCCCATCCAATCTCTCCCCATTGGGAGCAGAATTAGGCCATTCAGCCCATCATCTACTCCACCATTCGATAATGGCTGATCTATTTATCCCTCTCAACCCCATTCTCCTGCCTTCTCCAGAATGGTTTACTAGAACGATGCCTGGATTAGAGGGTTTCAGCTACAAGGAGAGGTTGGGCAGACTTAGTTTTCTCTGGAACGCTGGAGGTTGTGGGTAGACCTGATAGAAATGTCGAAAATGATGAGAGGCATAGATAGACAGTCGGAACTTTTTTTTCCCTCAGGGTGGAAATGTCAAAGACTGGAGGGTATAGCTTTTAAGGTGAGGGGGACAAAGTTGAAAAGAGATGTGCAGGGCAAGTTTTTTGTACGCAGAGGATTGCGAGTGCTTGGAACGAGCTGCCAGGGGCAGTGTTTAGCCTAACATTGAGGGGAAAAAAGTCTGAAAATATTATTGGAGATAGCCAGGAACACGTCTCAAAATGTATTCAGTGTGAAAGATTGCATGTAAATGTGCGCCTCACAATGTATCATATTCCAGATATTAATATTACAATTCCCTCTTTGAGTCCTATAGGACTAATCAAACAAAATTATAGTTTGCATATCACTCAGATTTGAATTCTAAAAAGATAAGAAAGCATAAAAATCAAAAAAAAACATTTGTCGATTCATAAATATACATATGACTTAACAAAAATATATACTCTCAAAATAAGTTAATCTTATTGGGATTCAGGCTGTAAAAGGAGTTACAGAATGTACTGAGGTTCCAGTACTACATTATATTACCAGTAACACTTCACACTGGGCTGATGGCACACCCGTCACCACATGGATCCTGTCGTGGATTGTTTCAGTAAGACTTGGAGGTCGGAGCATTTAGCTTGCGCGGTGGTGTTGGGAGTTCCTGGCATCCCGTGGGGCCAGGGAGCGTGGCCCAAGCCTGGCAGCTAGTCACCGTGGACAGTTACGAGACATGAAATGCAGCACCCGCCGGATTCCATTCAAGCGGTCTTGGAGTGACGTCATGGCCAGGAATGGAAGCTGGGCCCGGTTTTCCAGCGGCAACACTGCCAACAGCCACCAGCACCAACCCGGCCCATCGGGACTTTCCTGGGAGAGAGAAGAGAAGCCGGTGAGATAGTCAAACTAAAGGACACAGGGCCTCACGATAGCCCAACCCTTCCAGAGCCTGCAAAGGTCACAGGGCCTCAGGACACAGGCCGAGGGCCTCACGATAACCCAATCCTTCCAGAGCCTGCAAAGGTCACAGGGCCTCAGGCCCAGGACACAGGGCCTCACGATAACCCAATCCTTCCAGAGCCTGCAAAGGTCACAGGGCCTCAGGACACAGGGCCTCACGATAACCCAATCCTTCCAGAGCCTGCAAAGATTAGAGACGCACCCTCAATAATAGAGACGCAGGAGCTGATTTTCCACAGACAAAGGCTTCCTTTCACTAAAAAGGCAGAGCTGCAATCAAAGATTCAGTCATAGAGCATGGAAACAGGCCTTTCAGTGCAACTTGTCCATGCCAACCAAGATATCCCTTTACACAGCATAGTAACAGGCCCTTCGGCCCATCTTACCATGCCAACCAAGATGCCCCATCTACACTAGTCCCACCGTGCCGGTTGTTGGCCCATGTCTCTCTAAACCTTTCCTATCCATAACCTGTCCAAATGTCTTTAAAATGTTATTATAGTATCTGCCTCAACTGCCTCCTCTGGCAGCTCGTTCTATATACCCACCACCTTTAAACGTAACAACGCGCACCTGACTATTTCATCTGGTGTTCCCGATGTTGGCTCCTGTACATCGGTGAGACCACATGTAGACCCGGCGACCGTTTCGCTAAACACTTATGCTCGGTCTGCCAAGGCCTACTGGATCTCCCGATTACTAACCATGCTAACTCTCCTTCCTGTTCCCATATGGACCTCCCTGCCCTGGGCCTCCTCCATTGCCAGAGGGAGGCTATATGTAAACTGGAGGAGCAGCACATCATATTCCGCTGAAAACCGAACAGTATGAACAAAAGTCTCTTGAGAACCATTATTGTATCTGCCTCATTCTCCCCCCCTGGCAGTGCGTTCCTTTAACGCCATCTCTCTGGTACAAATAGCCCATTTGTGCTGCAAATATTTTGCTACACGACTTTGCTTTCACCCAGAGACGAGGAATAAAGAACCAGAGGACATGGGTCTAAGGTGAGGAGGGAAAGATTTAATAGGATCCTGAGGGGCAACACTTTTACATAAAGGGTGGTAGATATGTGGAATGAGCTGCCTGAGGCATGTGGAGGCATGTACTATCACGAGCTGCCTGAGGCATGTAGAGGCATATACTGAGGTAGTTGAGGCATGTACTGAGGCATGTAGAGGCATGTACTGAGGCATGTAGAGGCATGTACTGAGGTAGTAGAGGCATGTACTATCACGTTTAAAACACATTTGGATAGGATAGGTTTAGAGGGGTATGGGCAAACGCAGGCAGTTGGGACTAGTATAGATGGGGCACGATGGTCGGGGTGGGCAAGTTGGGGCAAAAGGCCATTTCCACTTTGTATTGCCTCTATGTCGTGGCTATCCTTCGAGGTCGAGGATGATGGTCCGTGCACAGAATGAAGATGCCCGTGCGTGTGTTTGTTTAACGTGTACTTGATGTTGCACTCCAAGAAGCACACAGTCCTTCACAAATCAATCAACTAATCCCAATGGCAAGGGAGCCAAGACGATTGGAGCTGATAGATCTGTTGCAGCCTTCATCCGCCTTCACAGCCGTGGAGTTCAAGATAACTTTGTCCGCCTGGTCCGCCGTTGAGGTCTTGTAGGTTGGATCGTTCTTAGTCTGGACCCTCATCCTCGACCTTACCGCCATGGGTGGCCCTACCAGAAGCTAGTGCTTCCGACGGAATCGCTCTCAGAATCATGGGGGCATGCAAGCCTCTTCACCACAACAAGGTGAATGATCCGAAGAGGATGCCTCTATGACTCTAAATGGAAAGCTTGTGCTGGGTATCAGTTCACTAAGATTAATGCCAAAGTGACTATTTATTGGATAGTCGCCAGGTAACACTTACCTGTATATCTGAATCCTTCCGAGGTATTGGTCCAAAGTGGCTCAGAATCCTAGACTTCAGTCCCTGCTTCAGTGAGCTAAACCACTTGGACGCCTGATCATAAACCAGGTTGTGCAGACTGAGAAGTTCGGTGTAGGGCTCTCCTGCTACCTGTTAACAGGGAAAATCATGTGGATTTAGTATGCTAGCACGTGAAATATCCCTTCAACACTTCACGCTGCCTCGGCAAGGCCACCAGCATAACCAAGGTACAATCTCACCCCGGTCACTCTCTCTTCTCCCCTCTCCCATCAGGCAAGAGGTACAGAAGTTTGAAAACGCACACATCCAGATTCAGGGACAGTTTCGTCCCAGCTGTTGTCAGGCAACTGAACGGTCCCCTCATCAGCTAATGTGTGGCCCTGACCTCCCATTTACCTCAATGGAGATCTTTGAACTTTCTTTAATTGGACTCTATCGGACTTCAATGTTATATCTTTGCACTAGGTGATGCACCCATTATTCTTTATCTTTGCACTGTGGGCTGCTTGATTGTATTCATGTATAGTCTTCGGTATACTGGATAGCACACAAACAAATGCTTTTTAACAGCTGTTATCAGACCACTGAACTATCTATCAGCAACCAGAAAGCAGTCTTGATCTACCATCTACCCCACTGGAGACCCTTGGACTATCTTTAATTGGACTTCATCTTGCAGTAAATCTTTTCCTGTACCTGTACATTGAATGGCACAATTGTAATCATGTATAGTCTTTCCGCTGACTAGAGAGCACACAACAACAAAAAAAAGCTTTTCCACTGTACCTCGGTACTCGTGACAATAAACGAAACCAACTTCCCAATATGTACCTTGAGTGGATATTTTTGATGTTAAGTCTCGTGGCTTAACAACAGAGGGGTCAAACTGAGGCAGGTCGTCAGGTATAGACGGGCTGATACATTTTTGTGGAAAGATGAACATGAAGGGCAAAGGGAGGGGGGTCTTGAGAAAATTGAACAAAGATGTGATTCCTGTCAGTATTTATGGGGAGATGGATTTGGGTCTGGAGCCCAGGCAAAATGAAAGGTTAGGAATAAAATCTTGTCACATAAGAGGCACGGTGGCACAGTAGCGCCACTGCCTCACAGTGCCAGAGACCCGGGTTCGATCCTGACCATGGATGCTGTCTGCACGGAATTTTATGTTCTCCCTGTTACCGCATGGGTTTTCTATGAGTACTCTGGTTTCCTCCCACACTCCAAAGACTTCCACACTCCAGGTTTGTAGGTTAATTGGCTTCAGTAAAGAATGTCAATTGTCCTTAGTGTGTAGGATAGTGCTAGTGCACGGGGATTGCTGGTCGGCACAGACTTGGTGGGCCGAAGGGCCTGTTTCCGCACTGAATCTCCAAAGTAAATTAAACTAAAGGTTGATTTTGTGGCAATTATCAGGAAGCATATCTCAAAGAGTCTGAAAGATTGATTAGTTGAAAGATTGAATGAACGATACTGCAAGGAAACAGGCCCTTCAGCCCGTCGAGTCCACACCGACCATTGATCACCCATTCACACTAGTTCTATGTTAACCCACTTTCTCATCCATTCCCTACACACTAGGGACAATTTACAGAGACGCCAATTAACCCACAAGCTTGCAGGTCTTTAGGATGTGGCAGGAAACCGGAGCACCCGGTGGAAACCTAGGTGGCCACAGTGAGCAACGTGCAAACTCCACACAGACAGCACCCGATGGCTGGATCGAACCCGGGTATCTGGCGCTGTGAGGAGGCGGCTCGACCTGTGCGCTGCCCCTGGTCATCAAAAGACACAAGAGAAAGCTTCAGTCATTTCATGGAGCAACAGTGGGAAAGCTCTACCTTCACATCCTCCAGGTATTCCACGTTCGCCATGCTGTAGCCGTCCTTCTCGTCGTGACTTAAGACCTTAAATCTCCGTCTACCGATTGTGTCGACAACCGAGCGACCATCCGCGAATAACTCTGCACTTCTGACCTCCAGCATACAGCCAAAATCTGCAAAGCTGTACAGGGGAGAATGACAAGTTATAATGCATCTTAATCTATCATTCGAGTCAAGAGTCAGGAGTGTTTAATTGCCATGTGTACAGACAACAGAACAGTGAAATTCTTACTTGCGGCAGCACAACTGGGCAGTAAACACAATGCGCACACGCACATATTTTAAAAATAAAATACATTAAAAATTATATTAAATTATACACAGAATATATATAAATTTAATAAATTAATAACCACAACACTAGTGCAAAAAAAAACCTCAAGTCCTTAGTGTAACCAAAGACACCTCAAAGATGTTCAAGAATGATTGAAAGTTTCTAATCAATCAGGCCCTTCGGCCCGCCAAGTCCATGCCAGCCATCGATCACCCGTTCACACTAGTTCTATTTTATCCCAATTTGTCATCCAATCCCTGCACACTAGGGGTTTTTTTTTTACAGGGGCCAATTAACCTACAAACACATATCTTGGTAGAAGGAAATGGTGGGAGAAAACCCACGAGATCACAGGGAAAATGTACAAACTCCACATAGAACAGCACCAGAATCGAACCCCAGGCTCTGACGTTATGAGGCACCAGCTCCACCAGCTGCGTTTCAGTGCCACCGTAGATTATGTTGTATAGTGTTCAAGAGCCTGATGGTTGTTGGGAAGAAACTATTCTTGAATCTGGTCTTCAATTACCTCTTCCCCTCCCCCACCCATGCAAACAACTGTCGTCATGACTATCCTCATGTTCCTGAATTTATTTTATTGCAACAACCCAAGTTATCTGCCTGACAACCACTCTATCTAGTCACGTCATCCATAAACTTGATCCTCGTCCAAAGATCAAGTTCTCCACCTCAAATCATCAGCACAGAACTGACCATCTTCCCACCTACTATTACGTTCTTGAACCAGAGACAGGGGACTGCAGATGCTGGAATCTTGAGTAAAAGACAAAGTGCTGGAGTAACTCAGCGGGCAGGCAGCATCTGTGGAGGGACATTGAACCACACTGAATAACACAAACCACAAAGTTATCTCAGATAGACACAAATTGCTGGAGTAACTCAGCAGGTTAGGTAGCATCTCTGGAGGAAAAAGGATGGGTGACATTTTGGGTCGTAACCCTTCGTCATACTTTACCTCAGCACTGCAACTTTGGACTTTACACCACTATGGACACTTGATTGTAATCATGTATAGTCTTTTTACTGACTGGATAATACGCAACAATAAAGCTTTTCACTGTATCTCTGTACACATGACAATAATAAACGAAACTAAATTTGGTTTCTCTATTATCATGAACTACCATGGTCTCATTTATTTAGGTTAACTAATAATTCATTCTGTCTCATGTGCCCATGAAATTTCATCAAGTAATAATTTCATTAGAAGATAGACACAAAAAGCTGGAGTAACTCTCTGGAGAGAAGGAATGGGAGATGTTTTGGACCAAAAGGTCAACCATTCCTTCTCTCCAGAGATAGGCACAAAATGCTGGAGTAACTGAGTGGGACAGGCAGCATCTCTGGAGAGAAGGGATGGGTGACGTTTCAGATCGAGACCCTTCTTCTCTCCAGAGATGCTGCCTGTCCCACTCAGTTACTCCAGCTTTTTGGGTCTATCTTCTGTAAACTAGCATCTGCAGTTCCTTCCTACTAATAATTTCATTATTTCGGTTCATATCCAGTGTGTGTGACAAATAAAAATACTTTAATCTCTTGATGCTCTCCTTAATTATCCTTCGGCCCGTCATCAATTTTGCACAGTCTTTCCCACTTTGGGTGGAGATCAATGTGGTTACAAAGAGCATCAAAAAGTGCGGCACTTTGGTGCAGCGGTAGAGTTGCTGCCTCACAGCGCCAGAGACCTGGGCTTGATCCTTACTACGCGTGTTGCCAGTAGGGAGTTTGTACGTTCTCCCCGTGGCCTGGAGATGTATTTGCATTCCACAGGACGGTCCGAACCAGCCAGGGAACCTTGGCGCTAACAGAAATGAACGTGACCCTTGCTGTTCCTGCAACTTACCCCTTGACTGGATCGCTCATGCACATTCCAAACTGCTTGTTGCCAAATTCCATGCATCTCCGAATCATCAATCGGTAACAAGGCTCGAAGACGTGTAGTGGACATGGGACGTTGGGATAGGCCATGGTGCAGATGAATATGGGCACAGCTTTGTTGAGGCTGGAGGGACAAATTTTCCAGGCTTATGCAATCGTAAGGTACATCACCCATTTTACATATTTTATGGCAAGTTTAACGTAAAGATACATGCAGTTAAGTTCAACCAAGTTTAGTTTCGAGATACAGCATGGAAACTGACCCTTCGGCCCACTAAGTCCCCGCCGACCCCTAACACTAGTTCTATCCTGCACACCAGTAACAATTTACGGAAGCTAATTAACCTAGAAATTTGCACATCTTTGGAATGTGGGAGGAAACGAAGCTGGGGGGCAGTGTTAGCTGTGAGGAGGATGCTAGGAGGCTGCAACGTGACTTGGATAGGTTAGGTGAGTGGGCAAAGGCATGGCAGATGCACTATAATGTGGATAAATGTGAGGTTATCCACTGGTGGCAAGAACAGGAAAGCAGACTATTACCTGAATGGTGGCCGATTAGGAGAAGGGGAGATGCAACGAGACCTGGGTGTCGTGGTACACCAGTCATTGAAAGTAGGCATGCAGGTGCAGCAGGCAGTGAAGAAAGCGAATGGTATGTTGGCATTCATAGCGAGGGGATTTGAGGATAGGAGCAGGGAGGTTCTGCTGCAGTTGTACAGGGCATTGGGGAGACCACACCTGGAGTATTGCGTACAGTTTTGGTCTCCTAATCTGAGGAAAGACATTCTTGCTATGGAGGGAGTACAGAGAAGGTTCACCAGATTGATTCCTGGGATGGCAGGACTTTCATTTGAAGAAAGACTGGATAGACTCGGTTTGTACTCGCTGGAATTTAGAAGATTGAGGGGGGATCTTATAGAAACTTACAAAATTCTTAAGGGGTTGGACAGGCTAGATGCAGGAAGATTGTTCCCGATGTTGGGGAAGTCCAGAACAAGGGGTCACAGTTTAAGGATAAGGGGGAAGTCTTTTAGGACCGAGATGAGAACGGTTTTTTTCACACAGAGAGTGGTGAATCTGTGGAACTCTCTGCCACAGAAGGTAGTTGAGGCCAGTTCATTGGCTATATTTAAGAGGGAGTTAGATGTGGCCCTTGTGGCTAAAGGGATCAGGGGGTATGGAGAGATGGCAGGTACAGGTTACTGAGCTGGATGATCAGCCATGATCATATTGAATGGCGGTGCAGGCTCAAAGAGCCGAATGGCCTACTCCTGCACCTATTTTCTATGTTTCTATGAAAGTAGAGCACCCAAAGGAAACCCATGCAGTCACAGGGAGAGCGCACAAATTCCGTACACAGCCCACCCATAGTTAGGATTGAACCCGGGTCTCTGGCGCTGTGAGGCAACAACTCTACCGCTGCGCTACCGTGCCGCCTGTATACCAAACCAATTCTTACAAAGCCAGAGATACTGATTCCAAGAACAAAGGATGCACAGTGGCACAGTTGGTCGAGCTGCTGTCTCACAGCCCCAGAGACCCAGGTTCGATCATGACCTCGGGTGCTGTCTGTGTGGTCTTTGCACGTTCTCCCTGTGACCCCTCTGGTTTCCTCCCAATGCCAAAGACATGTGGGTTTGTGAGTTAATCGGCCTCTGTAAATTGCCCCTCGTGTGCAGGGAGTGGATGAGAAAGTGGGATAACATAGAACTTGTGCGAACAGGAGATCAGTGGTCTGAGTGGACTCGGTTGGCCGAAGGGTCTATTTCCATGCTGTATCTCTGAACTAAACAAAAAAGTAAACAGCAATTTGCATTCGTATGGGGAGCTGGCCGTCAAGTGTTGGACGTATAGACATTGGTTGAGCAACAGGCAAATCTAGCAGATTAGGAGGACAAAACCAATTGTGGGGTTGGTGGAAGCTGGGCTAGCAGCAGCATCTGAGGGAAGACAAGCATCATTTGAAGACTGATAAGATGACTTGTACTCACTCTAGGCAGACATCGTAATAAAAAGTTTCCCAGTGGTACATCTAGTTACCAGAGGAGGTAGTTAAGGCCAGTCCCATAACAGCACAGTGACGCAGCGGTAGAGTTGCCGCCTGAGAGCGCCAGAGCCCAAGGTTGAGACGGGTACAATAACAGCATTTAAAAGACACTTGGACAGGTTCATGGATATGAAACATTTAGAGGGATAGGGGCCAAACGCAGGTGAATGGGACGAGCTTAGATGGGGACATCATGGTCGGTATGGATGTTGGGCTGAAGGGCCTGCTTGCATGCTCTATGCCACTATGACTGAATTCTAACGGAATACCGATGATATTTCTTCTTTAAATATAAATTATTATTTGATTTCCCATTACGGAAAATGGACTTACTTCGATAATTCTGCCATCTCATCATCGTTCACCCTTTTCCTTTCAGCAAGGTCCTCTGGTAAGTAATGGGCTATGAGGTCTTCTATTAGAGAGGTCTTGCTGTACTTCCTCAGTGTCTGATACTGCAGAGAGAAAGAAGGTTTGAGTCAACATTGTATATTAAATGAATGGCCCACATTACAATGTAAAGACATCCACTATGCTTTTTATTTTTTATTTTTTATTTTTTAGAGGTACAGCGCAGAAACAGGCCCTTCGGCCCACCGGGTCCGCGCTGCCCAGCGATCCCCACACACTAACACTATCCTACACCCACTTGGGACAATTTTTACATTTGCCCAGCCAATTAACGTACAAACCTGTACGTCTTTGGAGTGTGGGAGGAAACCAAAGATCTCGGAGAAAACCCACGTAGGTCACGGGGAGAACGTACAAACTCCGTACAGACGGCGCCCGTAGTCAGGATCGAACCCGAGTCTCTGGCGCTGCATTCGCTGTAAGGCAGCAACTCTACCGCTGCGCCACCGTGCTGATGTGCTTCGAGAGACTGGTCATGGGACAATTAACTCCAGCTCCCTAAAGGCCTTGATCCTCTGCAGTTCACCAACCATCACAACAGGTCTATCTCCGTGGCCCTACACAAATCCTTGGAACATCTTCATAACAAGGACACCTACACCTCAGATTCCTATTCATGGACTGTAACTCCATCTTCTACACCAAAATTCCAACGTATCTTATCTCCAAACTCCTGGACCCAGTACTCAGCAATTCTCTCGGGCTCCATATCCTTGACTTCCTGATCCATAGATGGCAATCAGTGAGGACAGGAGACAAAACCTCCTCCACGATAATTCTGAAGATCGGTGCTCCACAAAGATGCATTCTCAGCCCCCTACCATACTCCCCAACACTCACAACTGTGTGGCCAAATTCTGTTGTAGCTCCGCTTACGAGTTTGCAGATGCCACCAGTGTAGTGGGCCAATTCTCTGAATGCATTCAAGAGAGAGCTAGATAGAGCTCTTAAGGATAGCAGAGTCAGGGGGTATAGGGAGAAGGCAGGAACGGGGTACTGATTTGAGAATGATCAGCCATGATCACATTGAAAGGTGGTGCTGGCTCAAAAGGGCCGAATGGCCTACTCCTGCACCTATTGTCTATTGTCAAACTATTTAGCAGAGAACGAGACACAACACTGACGATGTTGGAAAGGCTCAGAATGCAGGAAGTGAGCCTGTATGTAATTGGGAACCTTGCAGCAAAAACGAGCTAACGAGCATTGGAAACAATGACAAAACAGAGTGCAGGAAGGAGGCAATATTGTCCCAGTCAAAACCTCTCATTAACGTGGAAAGCGCATCGGTCACCACTTAACCTCCTCTTCTCCGAGGAGAATGATTCTAATCTTCTCTCCAAACTTAAGTTTCTTATCCCTGGTAGCATCTTGGTGAAAACTCCTGTGCATTCATCCCTTGCATCAACATTTGCCTGATTGCACCAGAAACCAGGTTCGATCCTAACGTCGGGTGCTATATGTGTGGAGTTTGCAAATTCTGTCTGCGAGTGCAGGGGTTTCCTCCGGGTACTCCGGCTTCCTGCCCGTTTACAGGTTAACTGGCTTCTGCAAATCACATGGTTGCTCTCAGTAAATCTTTCTGCTGGGTTTATGATGGGTTTATGGGACAGCTGAACAAATGAATTCTCAGTTTCCTGTCAGAGAAGATCTATTTTCGCGTAGCCTTGACCATAATCCATGAATGGTGGACCGCGACACACAACCAAAAATAACAGTAGTCAACCCTTTACATGCACCGACTTACCTCAGGTAGGACCTCTTTACAAAGAGGGCACTTGGGACTGTGGTCCAGACAGCGCTCGAGACATTTCAGGCAATAGGTGTGTCCACATGGGGTTGTGATGGGTTCATAGAGTAATCTAGAAGAGACCACGTAGTAAAAGGCAGACAAGATTTTGCAAAAAGAGTAAAGGAAGGAAAGACTCGGGACACTAAAAAAAAACCCAACATTTAAAACCTTCTTGCTTCACTGCTCATGGGATTGCAGATTTTTACCACTTCGCACATTAAAAATCCTGAACTCGAGCCCTCAGCATCAGACATCTCCAGTTTAGAGAGAGCGAGACTGCAGCTAGCTACAACCCTGGCCCAAACTTAGAACATGGAACGGAACAGCACAGGAACAGGCCCTTTGGCCCCCAATGCCTGCGCCAAACATTATGCCAAGCTGAACTAATCTTATCTGCCTGCACATGATCCATACCCCTCCATTCCCTGCACTTCCAAGAGCCTATGTAAAAGCTTCAAACATCATTATCGTACCAGCCTCCACCACCCCTGCTGGCAACACACCCCAGGGATCCACTACCCTCTGAGGGGAAAAAAATGGCTCTGCACACCTCCTTTAAACTTTGCCCCTCGCACAAAGCTACAGCCTCTGGTCTTTGGTCATTTGCATTTGGGGAAAGCATTCTGACTGTCCACCCCCATCTGTGCCTCCTGTGACTTAATGTACTCCTATCAGGTCTCCTCTCAACCTCTGACGTTCCAGAGAAAGCAATCCACGTTTGAACTGTTTGAGAGAGAATATTTTATTCATCCACTGTGACATTTACACCGTTTCCTTTACCATCTCTCCTATGGTCTCTCTCTCTCTCTCTCTCTCTCAAGTCCAATGATCAGTTGGAATCAACATTGGAGCAGGTTTCAAACAATGTCCAGTAGGATCTTCAAGGAGGCTTTAATTGCGGAAGTGGCGGCACCCAACGGCTGCGGCTCGCTAGCAGTCTGTTCATCTTTTTTCCTTTTTTCTTGTTGTGTGTCGGTGTTGGGATGTTTTTTGTTTTTTTTTGGTTGTGTATGTGTGGGGGGTGGTGGTGTGGGTTGGGGGGTGGGGGAAACCTTTCTCTTTTAGGTCTCTTCCTCACGGCGCGGGGTGTGGCTCGGCCGCGGGGCCTTCCATCGCCCGGCGCGGCTCGGCCGCTGGACTTAACATCGCCCGGCGCGGCTCGGCCGCTGGACTTAACCGTGCCCGGTGCGGCTCGGCCGCTGGACTTAACAGTGCTTGGCCGCGGGGCCTTCCATCGCCCGGTGCGGCTCGGCCGCGGGGCCTAACATCGCTGGTGTGGCTCGGCCGCTGGACTTAACAGTGCCCGGTGCGGCTCGGCCGCGGGGCTTAACATCGCTAGTGCGGCTCGGCCGCTGGACTTGACATCGCCCGGTGCGGCTCGGCCGCTGGACTTAACAGTGCCCGGTGCGGCTCGGCCGCGGGGCCTTCCATCGCCCGGTGCGGCTCGGCCGCGGGACTTTTCATCGCTGGTGCGGCTTGGCCGCGGGGCCTAACATCGCCCGGCGCGGCTCGGCCGCGGGGCCTGACATCGCCCGGCGCGGCTCGGCCGCGGGACTTAGCTGCGCACGGCTCGGTCGCGGGGCCTTCCATCGCCCGGCTCGGTCGCGGGACCTTCCATCGCCCGGTGCGGCTTGGCCGCGGGGACTTCCACCCCCTTGCGGGGACTGTGCGGGTCGGTCGGGGACGAGCTGTCTGTCCGTGGGCGTGGGGAGGAGAGTGGAAGTTTTGTTGCCTCCATCACAGTAAGGGGGTGTTTGGAGTCACTGTGATGGACGTTTGTGTTGGGGTCATGTGTCTTGTGTTCTTTTTTTGTGTGTGACTGCTATGTAGTTTCGTTCGGTACCTTGGTACCGAATGACAAATAAAGCTCTGTTGAACTGTTGTTGTTTGGGTTTTGATAGAGTACATCTGAGGACTTCACCATGTCTTTACTGAAACAAGCCCGAGACTTCATGAAAATCCAATGTCCCATTCACATAAAAGCCCATATAAAGCTCCAATATAAGCACAATGCTATTGTAAAATAACTATTAACTTACTTGCATAGTAATCATGCATCAGATCTTTTTACTTTATTCTTATTCTTAAAAATATTGTATGAGCCAGCTGGTGACTCTGATCCACATGCTCCCTGTCTGAAGAAGGGTCCTGTCCCAAAATGTCCTCTGTCCATTTCCCTCCACAAATGCTGCCTGTTCTGCTGAGTTCCTCCAGAACTTGGTGTTTTGCTGAAGATTCAAGCATCTTAGTTCCTTATGTCTCCACATGCTCCCTAATGCTCCAATTCTTATGTAATTTGTGTCATTAAATAAACTGTGACGGAAAATAAGTTTGTCAAATGTCCTGTGCGCAAGTGTGTCAAAATATTATATTGATAGGTTCTCTCTCTCTCTGCAGAGACAGAACCACAGCTGGTTTTGAATTATAAACTCCAAATATAATCAAGTCTCTTGTTATGGCTTTGATTTTCTTAAGCTCATAAGACAGAGAAGCAGAATTAAGCCATTCGGCCCATCGTCTACTCCGCCATTCAATCATGGTTGATCCATTATTCCCTCTCAACCCTATTCTCCTGCCTTCTCTCTGCAAGCTTTCACAAGCTTACTAATCAAGAACCTATCAATCTCTGGTTTAAAAATACCCAATGACGGCCTCCACAGCCGTCTGTGGCAATGAATTCCACAGATTCAACATCCTCTGACTAAAGAAATTCCTCCTCATCTCCTTTTTAAAGGTACGTCCTTTTATTCTGAGGTTGTGCCCTTTGGTCCTAGGATCTCCCACAAATGGAAACATTCCCTCCACATCTATCTGAAACTAAACAATTACTATTCTTTTACTAGTTCTCAGAAACGGTATTTCACAGTACTTCCTAGAAAGCAAAGTGCTGGAGTAACTCAGTGAGTCAGGCAGCATCTCCTCATAGCATGTGTAAGGCGTGGATGCGAAAGTGGGATAACATAGAAGTAGTGTGAATGGGTGGTCGATGGTTGGTGTGAACTCTGTGGGCCGAAGGGCCTGTTTCCATTCTGTATTTCTAAACTGAATTGACTGTGCAATTTGTAAGAAACTGATCTTTGAATCTGAAGGCAGTGTTTGCATTGTCGCAGTAAGTGCTGTAATCCTTTACCACGTCGCAGGAAAATTTGCACATTCAGCCACATTTCTCAGCAGGAGCTAAATTTCCCGTTCATCCCCCACCCTCTCTGGCCACCAAAGACCGAGCGGCAGATTGTCTGCCAAGGTGCCTCATTGCCGTCTGTTACTGACACTGCCCTGTTTATTTCCAGCCATTTCAATTCATCTTAAAAACTGTTGATGTTGATGACGCTCACTCTATCTACAGAGACAGCAGGACATCTGCTCTTTAGTTTTGTTTAGAGATACTGTAATGAAACAGGCCCTTCGGCACACCGAGTCCACGCCAACCATCGATCACCCATTCACACTAGTTCTATATTATCGCAGTCACTCCCTACACACTAGGGGCAATTTACAGAGGGCCAATTAACTTGCAAACCCGCACATCTTTGAGATGTGGGAGGAAACTGGAGCACCCGGAGAAAACCCACGCGGTCACAGGGAGAACGTGCAAACTCAGCACAGACAGCACCCGAGGTCAGGGTCGAACCCAAGACTGTGAGGCAGCAACTCTACCAGCTGCACCACTGTGCTGCAGTTAATGAAAAAGTCAATAACACTGCTAGGTTTGGCTAATGATCAAGTTGGACCAGAACTGAGAAAAGCCCCGGCCAAAACAAGGAAAGCTCCCATTACAAACGTTGCAAGGATTTTTAACATCAAGTAAACCTATTGGAAAAGAAATACTGATGTGCCAAATATGCAAGTGGCATAATGAATTCTGTTTTGGTATTTTGACTTCACTAATATCAATGAAAATAAATTTCAGAAGCAGATTTTTGTATTCAGTCTATGCACCAGTTTGGATTTCTACCCTATGTCCGAGAGCATTTTGTTGATTGAATTTATTAAAAGATACAATATGGAAACAGGCCCTTCGGCCCACCGAGTCCATGCTGACCATCAATGATGCATTCACACTAGTTAAACTGATATAGAGTCACAGAGTCATACAGTGCGGAAACATGTCCATCAGACCTACGTCCATGCCAAACAAGATGCCCTATCTACACTCACCCCAACTCCCCACATTTGGCCCATTTCCCTCCAAAACGTTCCTATCTATGTATCTGTCCAAAAGTCTGTTAAATGTTGTTATAGTAACTGCCTCAACTATCTCCTCTGGGAGCTGGTTCCACATACCTACCACCCTCTGTATGAAAAAGTTGCCCCTCAAGTTCCAATTGAATCTTTCTCCTCTCGCCTTAAACCTATGTCCTCTGGTTCTTGATTCCCCTACTCTGTAAAATACTTGGTGCATTCACTCTATCTACTCCCCTCATAATTTTGCACACCTTCATAAGATCACCCCTCAGTGTCCTGCAGTCTAAGGACTAGTCCTAGCCTGCTTAACCTCTCCCTGTAGCTCAGGCCCTCGAGTGCTGGCAACATCCTTGTCAATATTCTCTGCACTCTTTCCAGCTTAAATTCTATGTTATCCCAATTGTGCATCCACTTGCAGCACAAGAGGGGCAATGCCAATTAATCTACAAACCCGCATGTCTTCGGGCTGCTTTCTCAGTGGTGTCTCAGAAAGTTTTGTTGGAACAATCAATTGCTGGAAAGAGTTGGGTCAGGAGCCAATGTGGAGGGAATGGAGCCTAGATTGGGTCAAGAGGTGAAAGTGGAGCCGCTGGATCCTTGCCTTCAGCTGTAATATATAATCCAGTTAAAGCTTCTTGCCAGGAATCGCTTCAGTCTTTAGCATTCCACTGGAAAGTTCACGAGAACTTGAGATCATGTTCGTGCTAGAGAGTGGGCAAACGATGCTATGAAGATGAAGGCTAATATAATATATTTAACACTTTGATTGGACCCAGGTTTCGATCCTGACCATGGGCGCTGTCTGTACGCAGTTTGTACATTCTCCCTGTGACCATGTGGGTTTTCTCGGGGTGATCCGGTTTCCTCCCACTCCCACTCCCTAAAGACGTACAGGTTTGTGGGTTAATTGCCCTCTGTAAATTGCCCCTAGTATGTAGGATAGTGCAAGTGTACGGGATGATTACTGGTCAGCGAGATGATTACTGGACTCGATGGGCCGAATGGCCAGTATTCACGCTGTATCCCTAAAGGGTTCCAACCCAAAATATTGCTTCCACAGATGCTGCCTGACCCGCTGAGTTCCTCCAACTGTTGTGTTTTGCTCTATTCTGCCTATCTTTTAATATAATCAACTCAGCATTAAGTTATAATCTGAATCCTGGAAGAGCATTTTGGGGTTCTTGAGCACCCAAGAACATATCAAGTCAAGTCAAGTCAATTTTATTTGTATAGCACATTTAAAAACAACCCAGTGCTGCACATCTGATTAGGAACATATGGTTCGTTCATAAGAATAAAAGGCAACTATCACAGTGGGTGTTTGGAAACTTGAGGAACGAATATTGGCTGCTTATTTTCTACATGATAACAATAATTTGATTTCCAAATAACTTTGTGATTGGAAAGATATTTTGGGAACTCCAGAAATGGTGGTGCTGTCTGTACGGAGTTTGTACGTTCTCCCCGTGACCTGCTTGGGTTTTCTCTGGATGCTTTGGTTTCCTCCCACAAAGACGTACAGATTTGTAGGTTGATTGGCTTTGGTAAAATTGTAAATTGCCCCTAGTATGTGTCGGTTAGCATTAGTGCGCGGGGATCGCTGGTGGGCTGAAGGATCTCTTTCCACGCTATATAGAGTCATAGAGTGATACAGTGTGGAAACAGGCCCTTTGGCCCAACTTGCCCACACCGGCCAACATGTCCCAACTACACGAGTCCCATCTGCCAGCGCTTAGCCCATATCCCCAAACCCATCCTATCCATGTACCTGTCTGAATTTTTCTTAAACTGGGATAGTCCCAGCCTCAACTACCTCATCTGGCAGCTTGTTCCATACACCCACCACCCTTTGTGTGAAAAAGTTACCCCTCAGATTCCTATTAAATCTTTTCCCCTTCACCTTGAACCTATGTTCTCTGGTCCTCAATTCCCCTACTCTGGGCAAAAGACTCTGTGCATCTACCCGATCTATTCCTCTCATGATCTTGTACACCTCTATAAGATCACCCTCATCCTCCTGCCTACTAAACCTCTCCCTTTAGCTCACACGCTCTAGTCCTGGCAACATCCTCGTAAATCTTTTCTGAAACCTTTCAAGCTTGACAATATCTTTCCGAAAACATGGTGCATCTCTAAACTAAACTAAACTTAAACACGTCACTTATTTTAAAAATCTAACAAATGTAGATGGAATAACAATTACAAATGGATAGAAACTCATGAATACCTCATACACAATGAGCACTCCAGGTCAGATGGATCCACGAGGTTTGATCGGTCATCATGTTCTCTGCTGGGACTCTGTTTTCTAGCTGTGCATTTGAATCAAACATTGTAAAGTACATCAGTCAAACTCTGTAATGTAATACACACTGAAAACCATTTCACCTTTAGAAAGATTTAAAATAGGAGACTGGATAGTCTGTGTAACCTCCCTCCAACCTCAGTCTTTACTAGATTGGACTCCTCAAAGTATATCCACCATTCAACCAGCCTTTTGACCCCAAACAAGGTGCAGAGGGTTGTGGTGGCCGTGTGTTATTCTGACTGGAGGTTTGAGAGATCTAGTTTAGTTTAGTTTTGTTGATTCTTGACACGTGTAGTGTGACATGGTGACGCAGCGGTAGAGCTGCTGCCGTACAGCGCCAGAGACCCGGGTTCAATCCCAACTACAGGTGCTGTCTGTGCGGAGTTTGTACATTCTCCCTGTGACCGCGTGGGATTTCTCCCACACTCCAAAGATGTACCTTTGTCGGTTAATTGGCTTCTGTAAAATTGCAAATTTTCCCTGGTGTGTCGGATATTGCTGGCATACGGGTGATCACAGGTCGGCATGGACCCGGTGGACCGAAGGGCCTATTTCTACACTGTCTCTTGAAAGTCTAAAAGACTAAAGTGTAACAAGGTACGGTGAAACGCATTTTTGTTGCGTGCTAACCAGTCAGTGGAAAGACTATACATGATTACAATTAAGCCGTCCACAGTGTACAGATTATATGGTAATGGGAATAACGATCAATGAAAGATAATGTCCAGTAAAGTCTCATTAATGATTGTCCGAAGGTCTCCAATGAGGTAGATGGTGGGGCATTACATATCTCTAGTTGGTGTGAGGACGGTTCAGTTGCCTGATAACAGCTGAGAAGAAATAGGATCTGTTCTGGGACCTCAGTTGGTGGTGATTTTGTGTCCAGAACTGCTACGCTACAATAGACAATAGACAATATACAATAGGTGCAGGAGTAGGCCATTCGGCCCTTCGAGCCAGCACCACCATTCAATGTGATCATGGATGATCATTCTCAATCAATACCCCGTTCCTGCCTTCTCCCCATACCCCCTGACTCCGCTATCCTTAAGAGCTCTATCAATGCTGAGAACTATATTCTGTATTTTTCTCTTCAGTCTTTATATTGGATGTGTGTTTGGCTTGTTGTATTCATGTATGTATTATCTGATTTGATTGGATGACATGCAAAACAAAGCTTTTCACTGCACTCATAAGTTTATAAGTTATAGGAACAAAATTAGGCCATGACCTCTGGTCCTAGACTCTCCCACTGGTGGAATCATCCTCTCCACATCCACTCTATCCAGGCCTTTCACTATTCAGTAAGTTTCAAAGAGGTCCTTCATCATCCTTCTAAAGCTAATAAAAGCAGTAATAAACCTAAACCTCATTATATAAATAAACTTTGACGGTTTCCAGGCTCAAATTTTAATGGATTTTGAAGAACGACTGTGATAAAGAATACACCAAGTGACCTTGTTTCAGGTAGGACTGTAGAGTGATAAGCTGTAAATAAGCACATCTGGGGAAGGCAAAATTAGGTCTTTGAAACTGCTGCACAATGTTTTGGGAAACATATTGGACAGTGCATAAAAAAGAGAGAAAAGGGGCAGCACAGTGGCGTAGCTGGTAGAACTGCTGCCTGACAGCGCCAGAAACCCCGGGTTCGATCCTGACTCAGGGACTGAGTGGAGTTTGCTTGTTCTCCCTGTGATGCATGGGTTTTCTCAGGGAGCTCCGATTTCCTCCCACATCACAAAGACGTGCGAGTTTGTGGGTTAATTGGCATAGGGTGTAGCCCTCGTGTGTTGTGTGTAGCGATGGTAGGATAAATAGAACTAGTGTGAATGGGTGATCGATGGTTAGCATGAACTCAGTGGGCTGAAGGGCCAGGTACCATGCTGCATCTTTCAATCAATCAAAAATATGGCTCCAATGATTAGAGCCGTCCAGTATAAATTGTAGAAAGTCATCTCCAAAGCACAAATGAAAATCCATTTCATAAATGATCAATAGAGTTATTCCACTGTAGCGCCTTAAGACTTTAGAGATGCAGTGTGGAAACACGCCCTTCACCCCACCGCGTCCAAACCGTGCTGCCACTAAAATAAAATAAATGCCGTTAAATAAATCAGTTTAACTCCCATGGATTAGTGTGACTGATAGCCATACCTCGCTTGAAGCATTTGCTGTTGTCTTCAGTTATCTCAGCCTTGTCGTCTTTAACAAAGTCATATTTGTTTTTTTGTGTGTTCCTTTGTTCAGGACTCGTCAAGGCTGCCTGGGCAGTTGAGGTCTTCAGTGGATCTTTGTTGTCATCCATCATTTGATCTGCCTTGGTCAAATTACCATATGAATGAGCCTTCCATTCTTTCTTAACACAGATGTCATCTGTAGCTAGGTTTTCCTTCAAGACAGTAAAGACAATAAGCTCATTTCCACATCTTATCCTACAAGACCACAGCTTTGCAATTTAAAAAAAAACAACTCAAAATACTCCAAGTAGCTTAACAAGCGAAGCATTGTTCAATTTAGAGCTTGTTGAACTACCACAGAACATTTATGCCATTCTTGTTTATGAAAGGGCTTCCCTCAGAATATCATGACTTCAGGCACTGTAGAACAAGAGTGATAAAGTGTTTTATTTACCATCTAACTGGTCTTTCCCCGAGGAGGTTGTGACCAGATTTTAACAAAAAACTCTTATCGTGCTCAAATCTCGACATGGAATGCTCTCTTCTTAACTCTCTATTATCTTCTATCCTACCAACTCTCACTCCTCCCATTCCAGTCCCATTTTAACAACTCTAAATGGGGTTTGTGTAAATGCAAATGCAGTGAACTCACACAGTTCTGCCAATGGAAATTCATCTCTTTGGGACTCACAAATCGTTACTAATCGTTTGGAGATGCAGAATAAAAATTTGTTCTCACAGAACTTGTGTGCAAAAAAATATTGCATTTTGAGAATGGAGCTGATTCAATAAGGACAATTGCAGGTTCTCAGCTCACAGCAGGAAGCCGTTTAAGGGATTTGCTTTGGAAACCGCCAAAGCCAACTCTTCAAATGATGCTTGTACAATGATGTGGCATCCATTTCTAGTTATTAAAACAAAAAAAACTTTTCTCTTTCTGCTTACCACACAATCAGAGTTTCCTCAGCTCTTACCCAAGGGGGCATTACTGTTGAGAGAAAACCAGCTTGTGAGGACACATCTCCACTTGTAACATGGGATTTGGTGGGAAAAATAGAGTTCACATTGTGGAAAATTGATACAGACAGTTTTGTAGGAATGTAAGTGCTCCGTGGCACAGGGTTAGACTAGATGTTTTAGATGTTTGACTATTTATAACTAGAGCCAGAATGTTTAGGCGCTAAAAATCTCTGAGATAGGCAAGCAAAAAGGTAAAAGACTGGGGCCTCGTCCACTACCCACGAATGAAGGGCCGATGGTTGCACCCCTGGTTTCGCACCGGTGGTGGAAATTTTCTTGTAAGTTACGTTAACACGGCAAAAAATGGCTGATTTAGGCACGATCGTGAAAAGGGCATTATCTTGCTGAAATCATCAAAAAAGGCATAAAAAGGCACTAATGGAAAAATCCTGGCTCTATTTATAACAAAAGAAACAGAGATTCCCGTGGAAGGGAAAACAGTGGCTTCTATTCTTTCAAACAATCATCTATGTAGAGGATGAAATATCATATCCACTTTTCTCACACTTACCTTGCGCACGTTTTCTAATGCATTGCTGGAGCTGAGAGAATTGACAATACCTTTAATTCGAGAACGTGGAGATGTGAGATGCATCGTATCAGGCAAGCATTGACGCATATTTTTCGCAATGGGTGAAAGGAAATCACTCAGGATCTGCAAAAGCATGACAAGTTCTCTTTTGTTTTGAAATCAAATTCTCTTTAAAAAAAAATCTTATTTTTCAAATTTCATATTTCAATTTTCAAAATTCTCTTTTGTTTTGAAATCAAAATTCTCTTTTGTTTTGAAATCTGGTGACAATGAATTCTAACCCGGTCTACAAATTGCTCTATATTGAAATAAATCTGCTTGAAAGGAGCACAGAAAATAAAATGCATCTGTTGCACACATTCGGTTTTGATCAGATGTTCCAGGTTTGAAAGGTTACAAAAACTACACTCTGAATGCATTTGCTTTTTACATCTGTAAATGGAAGGAGTTCCACGTTTTTTCTGATGTACCAGCTTCCCAATTTAAGACACCTGCACAATAACTGAGTAAACTGACCAGGGCTGTAGGGTGGCGCAGCAGTAGTGTTGCTGCCTTACAGCGCCACAGGCCTGGGTTCGACCCTGACTACAGGTGCTGTCTGTACAGAATTTGCACATTCTCCCTGTGACCGCGTGGGTTTCTTCTGTGTGATCCGCCTTCCTCCCACACTCCAAAGATGTGCAGGTGGTAGGTTAGAAGGTTTGGCGACTGTAAATTGTCCCTAGCATGGGGATAATGCTAGTGTATGGGGTGATCGTTGGTCAGCACGGACTCGATGGACTGAAGGGCCTGTTGCAACGCTGCATCCCTAAAGTCTAATGAAATAATGTCCAGCTGAGAGAATGTCTGAGCTGACACAACATTAATGACCCAGTGTTGGAGGGAGTTCTTTATGAGTGATGGCAGGAATCATTTCTTCACTTAGAGCTTTTAGTGCGAATCTGCAATTTCCTCTCTTAAAAAGTTCTGCAGATTGGTAATCAAATGAAAATTTCAAAACTGAAGTTAATATAGCTTTGTTAGAAATTAGATTTCTGTGATAACTGGCCAAGTCGTATAATATAAGATAAGATAAAGGAGATGTGTGGGGGCAAGTCTTTGTTTACACTGGAATGGGCCTGAAATGTACTGCCAGGGGTGGCAGTGGAGGTAGTTATGATAATGGTGTTTAAGATGCTATTAGAAAGGTACACGGATATGCAAGGAATGGAGGGATATGGATCATGTGTAGGTAGATTAGATTTATTTATGCTGGCAGTGTGTTCAGTACAAACATTGTGGGTCGACCGGCCTATTCCTATTCTAATGTTATATGTTTTATGTTCTAATTCACCTTATTGCAAACATTTTATTTTTTTCTCTGGAACTGTAATGCTACAATGCTGTATAATTGATATAAATTGTGTATCAATGTATACAAGATCTATAATAATAAATATATAGATAATATATACGTTTCCTCCCACATCCCAAATACATGCTGGGTTGTAGATTAATTGCGGAGAGTAGTGCGTTCGGCTGAACGCACTATGGAAACTACACTCGCCCCCTGCAGGACCTATACATCAGGAGGTGCAGATCCAGACCCAGCAACATTATGATGGACCCCTACCACCCCAGCAACGGACTGTTCCAGCTGCTACGGTCAAGCAAACGCTTCCGCTGTCACGCTGTGAAAACAAGAGGATGAGACGGAGTTTCTTCCCACAGGCCATCAGGATGATAACTCTCATATCACCAGGGACTAATTTAATTTACTGTATTAATTTTTTTTTTGTGTTAAATTTTTTTTTTCTATTCTGTTTTGTAGTTTTAGCACAATCCGCAGGCGTTGCCACTTTCATTTCACTGCACATCTTGTATACGTATGTGACAAATAAAGATGACTTGACTTGAAATTTTTTTTTAATTGGCCTCTGTAAATTGCCCCTAGTGTCAAGTCAAGTCAATTTTATTTGTATAGCACATTTAAAAACAACCCACGTTGACCAAAGTGCTGTACATCAGTTCAGGTACTAAAAAACAAACCAACAATGGCACACAAACATAACAGCAAATACATAAACAGTTCACAGCGCCCCCTCAGAGGGGCTCAAATGCGACCCAAGCAGAATCAGGGAGCATCTGAGGTGGGAAATAGGTTCTCATGGAGATTCTTCAACCTGAAAGATTAATCTGGGCTCTCTTTCTGCAGATGCCACCTCACCTACTGAATGTTATCAACATTTTCAAGTCTTCATCAGACAGCAATAGCTTTGGCGTCGTTTGAAAGGATGAGGTGGGACCTTATTGAAGCTTACTGAATAGTGAAAGGCCTGGATAGACTGGATGCGGAGAGGATGTTTACACTAATAGGAGAGTCCAGGACCAGAGGGCACAGCCTCAGAATAGAAGGACGTACCTTTAGAAAGGAGACGAGGAGGAATTTCTTTGGTCGGTGGGTGGTGAATCTGAGGAATTCATTGCCACAGACGGCTGTGGAGGCCAAGACAATGGATATTGTGTGGGGAGTGAATTAATAATTGGGATAGCATAGTACTAGTGCGAATGGGTGACCGATGGTCAGCGTGGGCTCTGTGGGCTTAAGGGCCAGTGTCCATGCTTAATTTCTCTAAATTAAACTAAAACTATATTCAACAGTTTAGTATTTTTCTTTTCGCACTACCCGTTGTACGTGTATTTCCTAACTGCACTCGTGTGGTGTGAAATTATTTCATTAAATAGCATGCAAAAAAGCTTTTCACTGTATGTTGATACACAAGACAATAATAATCCAATACCCATACCAAGTCCAAATGAGTGGTTGTCTATTCTTGAGGTTGTCTATTCTTGAGGTTGTCTATTCTACTCCCTCTGCGTTCCTTAAAAGACTTTACGAATTTGAGTTTATGATATTTCAATCTATGCTAAATGAAACGGTCTTAATTTTACATACACAAAGACCTTTGGACGCAACGAAAATTTGATTACCTTTTGAGCTTCTGATTTCGCCGTTTTATTTTGCGAATCTAAAGCGATGCATATAATATACTCCTTCAATGCCTGGTCCATTTTCTGTAGTCCAGCAAGGGCTTGCGCTTTTCTTAGGTGACCCTGATCATAAAACACATTTGTTGTTCAGAACGCAAGTATGGCTGGTCGTTCAACGTACCGCGGAAGGTTGTAACGATGTGTGGAAGGGAACAAGGGGAGCTTTGAGTGCGACCTTACTTTGGACCAGGTGGATTGGAGGATGCAGGCAGCATTCCCATCATGCAACGCATCTTCAAAGTATTTCATACTCGCATTGATTTGTGCACGGTTGCTCAGTAGCAAATGGTCTCTGGGTGCTGTAAACAAACCACACAGAGATGAAAACAGAGACACGAGGAACGGCAGACGCTGGTTTACAGAAAAAGACAAAGTGCGGGTGTGACTCAGCGGGTCAGGCAGCATCTCTGGAGAACATGGATAGGTGAAGTTTGGGATCAGCGCCCGTCGCAAGAGTGATTTCGGTGGAGGTGGGGTGGGGCAGGGTAAGGCTGGAGGAGAGATGGGGGTGGGACAAAGGATGGCAAGTGATAGATGGGTACAGAAAGCACCCGTACTCAGGATCAAACCCGGGTCTCTGGCGCCATAAGGCAGCGCTGTAAGGCAGCATTGCAGGAGGCTGAGGGAAGATTTTAAATAAATAAAATATATAAATATGCATATAAATAGATAAATAAATAAATAGGTGAAGAAAAATAAATAAATAAATAAATAAATATATGAAATCTTCCCTTATCCTCCTGCGCTCCAACAAATAAAGTCCTATCTATGCACTAACAAATTTGTTCCTTTCACTCTAAACCTTTCCCATTATTGGCATCAATTAATTTTCTTACAATGAAGTTAGTTAGTGGAATAATATATCTGCTGTTGTAATATAATTATATATGCTGTTAATACAATAATCAAGGTTGACTTGAATTCTCCTCTTAAACTGAGTGGCACTGTGGCACAGCTGCAAGGTTGCTGCCTACAGCACCAGAGATTGGGGTTTGATCCTGACTATGGGTGCTGCCTGTACGGAGTTTCAACATTCTCCTCGTGACCGCGTGGGGTTTCTCTGGGACCTCCGGTTTCCTCCCACATTTGAAAGACGTACAGGTTTGTAGGTTAATTGGCTTTGATTAAAAACGAATTGTTAATTGGCCCGAGGGAGTGGGACAGTGCTAGTGTACGGGGTGATCGCTGGTCGGCACGGACTAGGTGGGCTGAAGGGCCTGTTTCCGTGCTGTATCTCTAAAACTAAACTAGAAAAGTTAAACGAATGGCCAGAGGAATAAGTCACAGAACATAGAAGAGATGGTTTTCCACTTCAGGATGCTTAAGCAGCCTATGAGGTACCAGGCTCTATTAGATTTATATAATGAGAAGGGCAAGCTGTAAGATGCAAGTGTGAAGGAATCTTGAGGGAACCACGATCACAATTTGATAGAATGTTATATTTTTTTAAAATAATGATTTATTTCAAAGTGAAACAAGGATCTATAACATGAATAAAGCAAATATGAAGCCGTGCTTATGGAAATCTGGAAAAATACTTTAAAAAGTAGGGCAGTAAGCAGGCAGTGGTTAAGATTTAAGAAATTATATGTGGATTACAAGTAAAATGTATTCCATTTTGGCAACAATAATCAAGTGGTTCAACTGTGCCCAAAGTTAAGGACAGCACAGTGAGGACTTGTACAAGACTTTAGAATAGCCACATTTCGAGTACTTAGTTTAGAGAAACAGCATGGAAACAGACCCTTCGGCCCACCGAGTCCATGTCGGCCATCGATCTCCTGTTATTCTATGTTATCATTAGTTCCAGTTCCTCATCCAGTTCCCCCCACCAAGGGCAATTTACAGAATCTACAAGCCCGAACACACGGTTTTGGGATGTTGGAGGAAACCAGAGCACCCAGAGGAAACCCACGCGATCACAGAGAGAACATGCAAACACACAGAGAGCACCCAGTCCTTCAAACCCAGAGTGGAGATGACTTTCGACTGATTCCAGATTGGCACGTTATCGAGAACAGTTGATACATTCATGTCAAATTCTTTTGCAGTTTGAACAGACGTTATTCTATGTCAATACCACAAGAATTTGTTAGCAATACACTGAGCAGATGGATGACCACTTCATGCAGTATAAGAAAATAACTGCAGATGCTGGTACAAATCGAAGGTATTTATTCACAAAATGCTGGAGTAACTCAGCAGGTCAGGCAGCATCTCAGGAGAGAAGGAATGGGTGACGTTTCGGGTCGAGACCCTTCTTCAGACTGATGTATATTCAGACTGTAGTATATGTGCATTATGTATGATTTCTTGTTCAGAAGTGGAAGACAATGATGTCCAATCCTGGGCTTTGTTAAGCGTTTAAGAGATACAGCATGGATGCCCCTTCGGCCCATCGAGTCCATGCCGACCAGCAATTACCCCTTCACACTAGTTCTATGTTATTCCACTTTCAAATCCATCCCCTATACACTAGGGGAAATTTTATCAAGGCCAATTAACCTGGAAAACAGCAC
This sequence comes from Rhinoraja longicauda, assembly GCF_053455715.1. Lineage (NCBI taxonomy): Eukaryota > Metazoa > Chordata > Chondrichthyes > Rajiformes > Arhynchobatidae > Rhinoraja > Rhinoraja longicauda. The sequence goes on along the minus strand of NC_135967.1, from coordinate 12,229,281 downwards.
AGCTTTGGGATGTGGAAGGAAACCAGAGCATCCAGGAGAAACAGATGCTGCTTGACCTGCTGAGGTTTTGCAATACTTTCTGTTGTTATTCAAGACATGTCAATTGATTTTTTAGATATAATCAAGTGAAAGTGGGTTAGTACATAAGGCATGAGGGGCCGAATGGCCAACTCCTACTGGTGTTTCTTATGTGTTTAAATTTAACCTCACCTCCTCAGATGTACAAGTTGGGCTTACATTGATTGCATCTACGGAACCATTCATATTTTCTTTGGAAAGAGTCAGACAAAAATTTAAAGTACAGCACAGGAACAGATCTTCTGGCCCATGATATCTGTGCCAAACATGATGTCAAGATAAACTAATCTCCTCTGCCTGCACGTGACTCACATCCCTCCGATCCCTGCATATTTCTGACCGTGATGCCTCAGCTATTGGGCATGTGGCAAAAGTTTGTCAGGCCAGCTGTTCATAGTCATACAGAGTGGAAACACACTCTTCAGCCCAACTTGCCCATGGCGAGCAACGTCCCATTTACTCTCACCCCGCCTGCCGGCATTTGGCCCATATCCCTCTAAACCTGTCCCATCCAGGTACCTGTCTAAAAGCTTCTTAAACGCTGCAATAATCACTGCCTCAACTCCCTCCTCCAGCAGCTCGTCCCATATGCCTACCACTCTGTGTGAAAAAGTTACCCCTCAGGTTCCTATTAAATCTTTCCCCACATGCCTTAAACCTATGTCCTCTGCTTCTCGATTCTCCTACTCTGGGCAAGAGACTCTGTGCATCTACCCAATCTATTCCTCTCATGATTTTGTACACCTCTGCGAGATCAAAACTGGCCTCTCTTTGACACTCCTTGTACTGACTTACCCTCTTTCAATTAATGTCTTTATCAAACAGTTGTAGAACAAGAGTTTAGGTACGATCTGCTCAGGTATCATTTGAGTCAAGTGCCCGGAGAGCTGGCAAAACAAAGCTTTTCACTACGTCTCAACACACGTGACAATGATAAATCAATATTGGAGCAGTGGTAGAGTTGCTGCCTTGCATCTCCAGAGACCCGGGTTTGATCCCGATTACGGGTGCTGTTTGTACGTTCTCCCTGTGACCACATGGGCTTTCTCTCGTTTCCTCCCACATTCCGAAGATGAGCAGGTTTGTCGGTTAACTGGCTTCTGCAAATTGTCCCTAGTGTGTACGGTCATCGCTGGTGGACTGAAGGACCCGTTTCTATGCTGAATCTCTAAACTAAACTAATGCCATAGAAACAAGGAACTGCAATGTTGTTTTTTAAAAAAAATACAACATGCTGGAGTAACTTAAATGGTTAGCCAGCATCCCTGGAGAACATGGATAGGTAATTTGTTTTTTAGGGTTATTTCAATTTATACCAGCCTTCCATCTTAATAAAGTATAATTTGATAGAAATGAATTCTAAAACTGACACAAACACATTGAAAGCCATGCTAACGCCAGACTAAACCACCAACCACCATCGATAACATCACTGATAAAGGGATTTAGCAAACAGATGGAATTACTCAGCAGTCCAGATGCGTTTTGATGGCTACATGCTGTATAAAACTGAAATAAAACTGTATTATCAATAGTTATAGCTGAAACAAAGCTTAATTTGTGAAAAGAAAATGATTTCTCCAAGTAAGTCTTTTGGCTGTTTTTTAAATTTATAAGTTGTTAACTAAAGGGCCAACACGTTAGCGAAACGATGGAGTTGCTGCCTTACAACGCCAAAGACCCAGGTTCAATCCTGACTCCGGTTGCTGTCTCTACGGAGTTTGTACCTTCTCCCCGTAACATGCGTGCGTTTTCTCCGCGATCTCTGGTTTCTTTCCACACTCCAAGGACGTAGGACGTAGGTTATTTGGCTTCGGTAAAATAGTAAAAATTGTCCGAAAAGTGTGTAGGATAGTGGTAAGAGTGCGGGGATCACTGGTTGGTGTGGACTCGGTGGGCCGAAGGGCCTGTTACCGCATTGTATCGCTAAACTAAAAATGAAAGTTATAAAGAAATAATGCGTTATTATTATTTTTTTTTAATCACTTAAGCTGTCTTATTTATATCAATTAAATTTTTTAAATTGCATTTTAACTGGTCCACAAATTTGACGCTTCTGTTGACCCAGTTCTTCCAATGGGGTTATACAAGAGCTGCAATATAACCATGGGACAAAAGGCAGGATCACATCTTATATAACACACCCTGTTCTATTAACCTCAATTTAAAAATAGGTTCTAGATAACTCAGTTGTTATGTTATTTGATTAGTAAACCTGATATTCCAGAGATACACGTTTGAGTTCCACACTAAACAAATCACAAAACCACGGTACATAGGGGCTATTCAGCCCATCAGGTCGATGTTGGCGCTTCATGGTGCAATCCCACCTGATACATTTCCCTGCTCTTTCATACAGCCCTGTAAATTATTCTCTCTCTATTGTAAAGCCAATTCCCTCCTGAGTAACTTTGTTTCCACAGTCAATGTAAGAGCAAAGTCCAGATCAGAATAACTCTTGGCTTAAAAAGAAAATCTTTCTTTTGTACCACTTTGGAATGATTTAGTTCAGTTTAGAGACACATCATGGAAACAGGCTCTAGAGCCCACCGGGTCCACGCTGGCCAGCGATTGCCCATTCACACTAGTTCTGTGTTATCCCTCTTTCTCATCCACTCCGTAAATACCAGTGGCAATTTACTACGGTCAATTAACCAACAAAACTGAATGTCTTTGGGATATGGGAGGAAACCGGAGCATCTGGTGCAAATCCACGTGATCACAGGGAGAATGTCCGAACTCCACACAGACAGCACCCAAGGTCAGGAGCGAATCCAGGTCTCTATCACTGTGAGGCAGCAGCTTTACCAGCCATGCCACCCATTTATGTTTCATGGTATGCTAATGGAAACAGCCTTCTTTTCTCAACCTGGGGGTATGGGGAGAAGGCAGGAACGGGGTACTGATTGATCAACCATGATCACATTGAATGGCGGTGCTGACTCGAAGGGCCGAATGGCCTCCTCCTGCACCTATTGTCTATTGTCAACCCAGATACAACCACGCATGATTTTGCCCACCTCATTCAAGTTATCTCTCACGTTTACCCCAAGAAGGGGCACAATGAGAGAGTTGCTGCCTTACAGCGTCAGAGACAGGGGTTTGATCCCGGCTACGAGTGCTGTCTGTATGTAGTTTGTACACTCTCCCTGTGACCTCGAAGGTTTTCCCCGGGTACCCCACACACGAGAGACATTCAGGTTTGCAGGTTCATTGGCTTTGGTAAAAATTGTAAATTGTTCCTGGTGTGTAGGACAGTGCTGATGTACAGGGATCGCTAGCCGGAGTGGACTCGGTGGGCCGAAGGGCCTGTTTCTGCGCTGTATCTCTAAACTAAACTTTTAAAAAACCAGTCCCTGTTTCTCGGTCTGACATTGCAGCTTAAATCTATCCATCCAGTAGATCTTTCCAGACCCTGTATCTGACCTTCACAGAAATGGTTAGAACCAAACTTTGCAGTTTATAACTTCCTTGCTTTTGTATCCTGGGTCTCTGTTTATGAACCTCAGAAATCTATACATGTCACTGAAATTTACAGCAGCCAATTAACCTACAAACACCCGCGTCTTTGGGATGTGGGAGGAAACGGGAGCACCCGGAGGAACGCACGCGGTCACAGGGAGAACGTGCAAACTTCACACAGACAGCACACGAGCTGTCACATCTACCCAACGCGATCTCTCATTCATTCCGGGACACTTCACGATATTAACTTTTAATCTGTCACTAAATGTAGCTGATAGCCATTGAAGTGATTATAGGGATTGCTAAAAACTCAACTGATGTTTTTAAGGAAAGGAAAATGAAAGCTCTCTCATTGCATCGCCTTTATACAATTCAGGCCCACAAATGAACAGGGTTGATATGAGAATATAGAACATAGAACATAGAACAGCACAGCATGGGTACACATCCTTCGGCCCATGGTTTGTGCCAACCATGATGCCATTTTAAGCTGATCCTGTTTGCCTGAACATGGTCTATGTCCCACCATTGTTCATGCTCATGTGCCTGTCTACATGCCTCTACCATGGTATCTACTTCCACCATCTTCCCTGGCAGTGTGTTCTAGGCACCCACCACTCTTTGTGCACCCTGAGGAAACCCACGCCCTCATGGGGAGAACGTGCAAACTCCACACAGATAGCACCGGAGGTCAGGAACAAACCTGGTCTCTGGGTCTTTGATGCTGTGGCTCTACCAAGTGCTCCACTGTGCCGCCCTATATTTATCCACGAGCAGCAAATATGAACTGTGGACTGTCCTTGGTTGTACTCAGGACTACTGGGGTTTTTTTGCACTAGTATTGGGGCTAATATTTCATTTAATTTTATTTATTATAATACAGGCACTCCCAACTAACACAAGGGTTACATCCCATGATCCCTTATGCAAGTCACATTTTACATGTTGGAATCACCTTCCCCACCCACCTGCCCAAAATAACTCACTTTAGTCTAAATTGTATAAAATCATGGATCGGGTAGAGTCTCTTGCCTTGAGTAAGGGAATCGAGAACCAAAGGGCAAAGGTTTAAGGTGGAGGGGGAAAGATTTGATAGGAAACTGAGGGGCAACTTTTTCCACACAAAGGGTGGTGGTTGTATGGAACGACCTGCTCCTGAAGGAGGTAGTTGACGCAGGGACCATCACAACATTTTTGAGAAGCAATTACAGACTGGTACATGGATAGGACAAGTTTAGAGGGATATGGGCGAAACGCAGGCTGGTGCGACTGGTGTAGATGGGACATGTTGGGTGGCTTGGGCAAGGTGGGGCAAAGGGCCTGCTTCCACACTGTATGACTACGATACTGAGAGTACTAACTGTCGCATCTGGCTGTGTCCGGGGCACCACCACCATTGCCGGCTTGTTTCCGATGTAAACTTGAGTGATCGCAGTGTTGTGGAAATTACAAACTGCCTTGATTGCACTTGGGACTGAGTGCAGAATGGTTTACATAAGCACGCCTTTACAGAAGTCGCCAAATGCGCCAATCAGGAAGTGTCTGTATTGTCTATGTGTATGGTGATGCAGGTCTATTATGCTGCCACTACTAAGTCTTTCACTGTTCCGTTGTCAGCGCGCAAGGCAATTAAAAACTCTTGACTTATGATACTTATCCACAAAATTCATGGCATGACCATTTTTGAATAACATCATCAAATCATTACACTGTCGTTTGTCAACTGTGCTCTCAAAATAAAAAAACCTTCTCACCAATTGATCCTCATTTAAGGTTCAGCTGGATCATGCAACACATCGGGTCAAAGCATAGACAATTCAATGCCAAAAGTGAAGAGAAAGTGACTTTTTAAAAAAATACAAAATGTTTGACTGAAAGAAAAAAAAAAAACAGAAAACGCTGGGAAAACTCAGGCAGCACCTGTGGGGAAAAAGTCAGAACTTCTGTCCAAAGAAGGGCTACAGACCCAAATCGTTGATTGTTTCAGTTTCCACAGATGCTGCCTGACCTGCTGAGATGTTCCAACATTCTCCGTTTTAATTTTAGATTTTCAACTACTGCATGGGTATTTTTAAAAAAAATAAGAATTTGACAGGGTTTTGATAAAAAATGAAACAATGCGAAGTTGCAGATTATCAACCATCGAACACAAAGGAAGATGGTGCTTAGTTTAGTTTGGTTTAGAGACATAGCGCAGGAACAGGGCCATCAGCCCACGCCGACCATTGATCACATTTCCACACTAGATTTTTTTTTTAGAGATACAGCGCAGAAACAGGCCCTTCGGCCCACCGGGTCTGCGCCGCCCGCACATTAACACTATCCTATACCCACTAGGGACAATTTTTACATTTACCAAGTCAATTAACCTACGTACCTGTATGTCTTTGGAGTGTGGGAGGAAACCGAAGATCTCGGAGAAAATCCACGCAGGTCACGGGGAGAACGTACAAACTCTGTACAGACGGCGCCCGTAGTCAGGATCGAACCCGAGTCTCCGGCACTGCATTCGCTGTAAGGCAGCAACTCTACTGCTGCGCCACCGTGCCGCCCTCTGACTAGATAAATTAACCTAGAAACCTGCAGGTCTTTGTGATGTGGGAGGGAACCGGAGGAAACCCACAAGATCAGAGGGAGAATGTGCAAACTCCACACACAGGCAGCACTTGACGTCAGGATCGAACTCGTGTCTCTGGCACTGAGAGGCAGCAGCTCTACTAGCTGCACTATGTCTTTGGGATGTAGAAGGATCCTGACCTCGGGTGCTGTCTGTGTGGAGTTTGCACGTTCATCCTGTGACAGTGTAGGTTTTCTCCGGGTGCTCTGGTTTCTTCTCACATCGCAAAGACGTGCGAGTTTGTACGTTAATTAGCCTAGAGTGTAATGTGTAGGGATAACATAGAGCTAGTGAAAAAGTATGGTCCATGGGCGGCGTTGACTTGGTGGGCTGATGGCCCTGTTTCTATGCTGTATCTCTAAACCAAACTAAACTAAGCACCATCTTCCTTTGTGTTAAAAATGGCAGATAATTAGCAGATGGCAAAGTTTGTGTGTTGCCTCACTCTGGCAATGGAGGAGGCCCAGGGCAGAAAGGTCAGCGTGGGAATGGGAAGGCACCATGCCGACTTGGACATATAACACCATCACTGCTTGCTCCACACCCTGACAAAACTGGAAACACACACTGTTGTGCGAGAAATGAGCTGACGAAGGAGGTAGTTGAGGCAGGTACTATCGCAATGTTTAAGAAACGTCTAGGCAGATACATGGATAGAACAGGTTTAGAGGGATTTGGGCCAAACACAGGCGGGTGGGATTAGTGTAGATGGGACATCTTAGTTGGCTGGGTAAGTTGGGTCGAAGAGCCTGTTTCCACGCTGTATGACACTATGACTCTTGAAAAACCATTAGTGCGGATGCTTCCATTGTAAAATACAAAGTGCTGGAGGAACTCAACAAGTCAGGCAGCAACTGTAGAGGAAAATTGGCAGGCGACATTTCGGGTCAGGACTCTTTCTCCACCCTGGTTAGAACGGGGGGGGGGGAGGCTGGAAAAGAGAGCTGGCGACAAGACAAGATTGGCAAGTGATAGGTGGATACAGTGAGGGGGATTTGATTAGCAGATGGGTGGAGTAAGTGACAAAGGCTTGAGGTTTAAACAAGACAAAAGAAGTGTGAGGTAAGGAGAGAAGATGAGGGCAATGCAAAGCCAGAGGGAGGGATATGGGTGGAAGGGGACGGGGAGAGGGGAAAGATTGGAAGGCAGGGGAGAGGGGAAAGAGTGGGGGGGGCAGGGGAGAGGGGAAAGAGTGGGGGGCAGGGGAGAGGGGAAAGAGTGGGGGGCAGGGGAGAGGGGAAAGAGTGGGGGGCAGGGGAGAGGGGAAAGAGTGGGGGGCAGGGGAGAGGGGAAAGAGTGGGGGGCAGGGGAGAGGGGAAAGAGTGGAGGGCAGGGGAGAGGGGTGTTTTCACTTGTGTTTTCACTACAGATCAGACCCGGTGCACATAAATATTGGCTCGTATCAGGTAGTCAGGAGAATTGATTTAGCAGGAGAATATTTAGACTGTGAAAACAGGATGTGGAAAGATGCATACTAAAGGGGAAAAGAAAGCTGTGTTGATAATCTGGGGCATAGAGGACAACAATTCTGTTGTGGAGCTGAAATGCAGACATGTGCAGAAAAATCTGGTTGGCACAAAGGTCATTTCCCTTCCAAACACTAAGCGTGTTTAAAAAGTATTAAGCTTGTCAAGGCCAATTAAGGACAGACACAAAGTGCTAGAGTAACTCAGCGGGTCAGGCAGCAACTCTGGAGAAAAGGGATGGGTGACATTTCAGGTCGGGACCCTTCCTCAGACCCGAAACTTCACTCATCCTTTTTCTCCAGAGATGTTTCCTGACCCGCTGAGTTACTCCAGCACTTTGTGTCTATCTTTGGTATATGCCAGCATCTGTAGTCCCTTTCTACCCAATTAAGGATTGGCAAGCTTGCCATCCACACACACTCAGCAAAAGAACACAGATCCTATAATATTATATTCCCCACATACCTCACACCCTCATTTAGTAACACTTCCTAATATAATTTTTTTTACCACAAGCAAATCGTCTCTCTGATTACCTCCCAACCCCTTATCATCTCCAATTACAAAACCGAACCACCCGCTTTCATAAGTTCATAGGTTCTTGGAGCACAATTAGGCCATTCGGCCCATCAAGTCTACATCACCATTCAATCATGGTTGATCTGTCTTTCCCTCGCAAACCCCATTCTCCTGCCTTCTCCCCATAACTCCACACACCCATACTAACCAAGAATCTGCCAATCTCCACCTTAAAAATATCCATTGACTTGGCCTCCACAGCCTTCTGTGGCAATGAATTCCACAGATTCACCACCCTCTGACTGGATAAAATTCTCCCACACTCTATCTATAAGCTCTCGACCTCTATTACAAGATAGTAAGCCTTCAGTTCAGACTCCAACCCTCTCCTCCCCCAAACCGATCCCCACAACTACCTCTCCACAGAACGGCACATCCTATCCTGCCAACCTCCAGAAGATTGCACGCAAATGTACTGACCTTCTGGTACTATTGTAACAGCATCTGTAGTTCCTCACTACCCAATTAAGGATTGCAAGCTTGCCATCCCAATCACGTTACCAGATGCTCGTTACCTAACGACAAACTTCACATACAACTCCGATCCCTAGATCCGGCGCTTCTCTTCCTGTACATGACGGTCCGTTCTTCCCTTCAGAGTCTCAGTGCTCTGGTTTCCGCAGCGAAGTACTTGTTCAAGAAACTGTTGAGGACCACGTTGATTCTGTAGGCGCCGGGTCCGGGGAGTTTCTCTTTGCAAAGTTTGCAGAGAGTGGCCGAGGCTCTGTCTCTGGTTCTGCCTCTGGCTCTGCCGTCCCTCCCGGCTGTGCCCAGGCAGCTCTTGCAGTGAGTGTGGCCGCAGCGCAGGGTGACCGGCTCGTACAGGGTCCCTGTGCATCTGGGGCAGCCGACCAGACCCCTGGAGGGTTGCTCTCCGTCCGGCCAGCCCTGGCTGCCCCTCATGCCTTCTGCCAGGCAGTCCACCAGCACTTCCAGCTGCCGGGGTCCGAGGATGCCCCGTTGGGACAAGACTTTGTACTGCTCCACCGCTTCGGCCGTCCGGCCTCCCAGCGCCAGGCAGTGTGCATGGCTCAGGCTCAGGCTCAGCTCCTGTTCCCTCTCCTCCGCCTGCACGTTGCGCATCGCCTCCAACTGGCACTCGTAGATCTCGGCGGCCAGTTGGAAATTCCTCCCCTCGAATGCCTGGCTGGCTAATTGTAGCATCTCCTGCATCTCCTGCCTCCCACCGCCGCCGCCGCCGCCTCCTTCCGACCCCATCGTCCTCTCATTCCCTCCCATCACTCGCCCCTCACTGACTCCGGCAACATTGTGCCTTTCCCACCCGACCACCCTACAAGCTGAACAAAAAAATGTGTTACATAAAGCGGCATCACATGATTCCACCCACCGCCTCTCATTGGCCTGACTCATCCTGTTACAAAACCACCAAGTTCAGTCATGTTTTGTTATTTTTGAATTATTTTGGGAGTATTGATAGATGGCATCTATCTATCTATCTATCTATCTATCTATCTATCTATCTATCTATCTATCTATCTATCTATCTATCTATCTATCTATCTATCTTTTTCTCTTTCTCTCCCTCACTATCTCTCGCTCTTTATAACTCTCTCTCTCTCTCTCTCTCTCTCTCTCTCTCTATATATATATATATATATATATATATTTGTCCAGCTCTCTCTCGTTATATATATCTCTACCGCTATGTATCTCTCTTCATATCTATCTATCTATCTATCTATCTATCTATCTTTTTCTCTTTCTCTCCCTCACTATCTCTCGCTCTTTATAACTCTCTCTCTCTCTCTCTCTCTCTCTCTCTCTATATATATATATATATATATATATATATTTGTCCAGCTCTCTCTCGTTATATATATCTCTACCGCTATGTATCTCTCTTCATATCTATCTATCTATCTATCTATCTATCTATCTATCTATCTATCTATCTATCTATCTATCTATCTATCTATCTCTATCCCTATCTCTCTATCTATCTCTCTCTGTCTCTTTCTCTCTCTCCTTCTATCTATCTCACTTCACCCTTACTTTATTTATCCCGGCCCAACAATGTCAGGGACAGTGTAAGCAGACCCACCAGCAGACATAAGTAATGGATTTAATTTTACAATGCATTTATTTGGGAGAATATATGCAAAAGATTTCAATATTAATAGATTATAACATCAGCACGATCTTTTACCAAGACAAATATCACAGTGACTTTAATAGCACGTTGTTTCAGATGATTGGGGGGTGTTTTATATCAAAGCTGCGTTTTTTTTGTTGCTGCTTTAATTAAAACTAAAGACATGCAAATACTGGTAAAATCCAATCGTTATCAAAACAAATGAGAGGCGGCAACTTATTTTCTTTGGAAAAAAATAACATTTGTTTGTACAATAGTTCTGTCAACGATTGGTGTCGATGAATTGGATCTAATTAACTTTTGCTCACGGAATGTTCTCTCTGTTTGACTCCAGTGAATGTTGTGTAGATTACATCACCCGTTGCATAAGACACACACAGCCCGGTGCCGTTTTATATAAAATAAAGCCTCAAAATTGCACCACAACTTTTGCGAGTCCGGGAAACAGTAAAAAAGCTGGTGACATCCCGCTGTTTTTTTTTATCTCACTCTCTATTGTCGAAGTAAGGCGCTGATATATCGCCATAACCAACATAATTAAAAACTCTAAACAGTTGAAATTTGCAATCCTAACACGCGCGTCATGGCTGCAAGAATTTGCTTATATCCAAACTAAATATTGAAATGTTTGGCCATTAAAAACGTACACTTGGAGGTAATAATATGAAGTTTTCTTTCAAAAGAACACTTTCAAATTCATTTGTTTCGGTATTGCATTATGTTAAACAACGTTAGGGTCCTACATAATCCAGTCACAATGGCTGATTTTGGAAAATTGGTGATGTACTTGTTTGTGTGCGTTGGTTTGAGAAGCGATCATCTTTCACCGTCACGGACACGGGGCGTTATTGCCCTTCATTATTCAACACAAAATTGTGAACATTACTTAACAGTGATATTCGGGAAGCAAAGAGACACGTTTGCTGCTTGCCACGTTGTTTAAACTGTGCAAACATATTACACGTACATTAGTCTAAAAATGGGGACGGCGAAATGTGACTTATGAAAGGTCCTGTAGTTACATAGCAGGCATGGGTCAGGCTGAAAGTTAAATACCATCTGCTTTCTCCTCCTTCATTGGAAGTGCTTTGTGAAACTAAAAAGGGTTGCCATCATAAAAGGGAGTTCAGCTTCATTATCGGGATTTGAATGGGGCGACTTTATACGAGGCAATTTATACTTAAAAACAAAATCTCTGAATAATTTTGTCTCAGCTTGAAAATCAAAATACTGCGATGGTAATGGACAGACGATATTTCAGGTCGGAATCCTTCTTCAAATTGATAGGAATAGTTTGGAGAAAGCTGGAAAAGAGAGGTGGGAATTGGACCAAACCTAACAAGTGATAGGTGGATACAGGCGAGAAGTGTTGGGGGGGGGGGGGGGGGCGTGGGGGGTGGTTGGCAGATGAGATGAGTAAGTGACAAATGTTAGAGATTATAGTCACACACACAGTGTGGAAACAGGCCTTCGGTACAACATGCCCACGGTGACCAACATGCACATCTACACTAGTCCCACCTGCCCGAGCATGGCCTATAACCCTCTAAGCCTACATATCCATATACCTGTCCAAATAACTCTTGTGAGAACAAACAAAGAGCCGGAGGAACTCAGCAGGGCAGGCAGCATCTGTGGAGGGAATGCACAGCCAAAGTTGTAGGTTGGGAGCCTTCTTCAAACTGGCTCCGAAATGCAGAAACAAGGAACTGCAGATGCTGTTTTCCACTAAAATAAATTGCTGGAGTAACTCAGTGGGTCAGGCAGCAACCTACCTCAACTACCTTCTCCAGCAGTTTGTTCCATCTACACACCACCCTTTCTGTAAAAATGTTACCCCCCAGTGAAAAGGAGACAAAAGCGTGACAGATAAGAAAAAGAGAGGGGGAGTGAAATGAGAGAGAGGAGAGAGGGAGGGAGGGATTTGGGTGGAAGGGGACAGGGAGAGGGAAAACAATCAAAGTTCTCTCATGTGGACCGGAATTCCCTCTAAATATCCTTGATGACTTTGGAAAGATCTTGTACCAGTCGTGTGGCTTGGAGGGGAGCCAAGGGCAACACAGTGGTGCAGCGTTAGAGTTGCTGCCTTACAGCGCCAGGGACCCGGGTTCAATCCTGACTAAGGGTGCTATCTATATGGAGCTTGTATGTTCTCCCCGTGACTGCATGGGTTTTCTCAGGGTGGTCCAGTTTCCACACTCCAAAGACATACAGGTTTGGCTTTGGTACAAAATGTAAATTGTCCCTAGTGCGTAGGATTGTGCTAGTGCACAGGGATCGATGGTCGACACGGACCCAGTTTCCATGCTGTATCTCTAAAGTAAACTAAACTAAACCATCAAGTCTCATGAAACTATTTTGAAATTATGCTTCCTGGTGCTTGACTCCTACGTTAGAAATATACTCTCCCTGCATTTAGGTTGTGAACTCCTTTAAAACGTTTAGATGAGATGTCATCTCATTCTTCTGCACTAAACTCTAAAAACAGAGTGGGTCGGGCAGCATCTGTGGTAGGAATGGGCAGACAATGTTTTGACATTACTAACAGAGAACTATACCTCGTCCTCCACAAGGCAACAGTACACATCATGCCCAGCATCCTACTCATGTTAGAACACAGTGGTGCAGCTGTAAGGTTGCTGCCTGACAGCGCCAGAAATCCAGGTTCGATCCTGACCATGGGTGCTGTCTATACAGTTTGTACATTCTCCCTGTGACCATGTGGCTTTTCTCTGGGTGCTCCAGTTTCTTCCCACAATTCAAAAACATAGGTTAATAGGCTTCTGTAAATTATTCTTATCTGTCGGATAGTATTGATGTATAGGGTGATCGATGGTTGGTGCGGACTTGGTGGGCCGAAGGGCCTGTTTACAAGCTGTATCTCTAAACAGGAAAGAACACAAAATGTTGCAGTAACTCAGCGGGTCAGGCAGCATCTCTGGAGGATATGGATAGGTGACGTTTTGGGTCATTGCCCTTCTTTGTACTGATTTCAACCCATGTTCTCCACAGAGGCTGCCTGACCCGCTTAGTTACTCCACCACTTTGTGTCCTATTGTGTAATCCAGCATCTGCAGTTCCTTCATGTGAAGACCAGTCTGAGGAAGGCTCCTGACCCGAAACTTTACTTTAGTTAAATGTTAGATGTGGCCCTTGTGGCTAAAGGGATCAGGGGGTATGGAGAGAAGGCAGGTACGGGATACTGAGTTGGATGATCAGCCATGACCATATTGCATGGCGGTGCAGGCTCGACGGGCCGAATGGCCTACTGCTGCACCTATTTTCTATGTTTCTATGTTTCTATGTTGTCCATTTCCCACCGTAGATGCTGCCTGCCCTGTTGAGTTCCTCCAGCACTTTATTTCTTGCTCAAGGCTCCAGCATCTGCAATTTCTTTAAAAACACAGAGTCCCCTCAGCTTCTCCTGATATGGTGAAAATACCATTTATGGAACCAGTCTAGTGAATATTCACTGCCCTCCCTGTATGTCAAGTACATTCTTTTAGATAAGAGAACAAAAACTCTACATAGTACTAAAGGTGTACTCACCAAGGCCTTATAAAATTGCAATATCATGTCCTTACTCCTGCATTGATGTTCTCTTGTAATAAAAAACGAATATCCCATTTTCCCCCTTCATCACTAGCCACCCCTACATGTTGACCTTGGGTATACAAGTAGTTTCAGGACCTACAGATCATCAAGTGTATCCAACCTCCCACCATTTAACAGGCACTCTGCTTTTTCTGTTACGTGCTTCAATGCCACATTTCCGCATCATATTCTATCTGTGAACGTCAATCAAATTGTTATGTAACTTTTCAAATTCCAGGGAGTTCGCCTCAGCCTGTATATAATCCTCTCTGGTAAATTTAACTCTTTGCTCTCCATCCTCAGTCGAAAGTTGGATTTGTTTTCAGCTTTAACAAGTTGATGGAAGCTGACGGCTCGACATTTTCCAAACATTCCATTGAAATAAAAAAATGGTGCCGCTTGATTAGAGGAGAAAGCCTTGTTTACCATCAATAATCCAGACTTGTACTGAAGCATAATAGGCCTTATTCACTGCGGACAGGGCATGTGATAGTGTTTGGCCCTTTGACTTTGCAATTGATTGACCTTTTAGATTTTTAAATTTCTCATGCAATACATTTAAAGTGCGGGATGATAACTGCACTGCAAGAAAAATAGGCCAACCAAATATCCAGTTGCTAGAGCCACTACCTCACAGCATCAGAGACCCTAGCATTCGATCCTGATCTCCGGTTCTGTCTGTGTAGAGTTTGAATGTTCTTCCTGTGACCTCATGGGTGTCCTTCGGGTGCTTTGGTTTCCTCCCCCATCTCAAAGACGTGCGGGCTTGTAGGTTAATTGGCCTCTAAAATTGCCCCTAGTTTGTAGTGTGTAGGGATAACATAGAACTAGGGTGAACAGGTGATCAATGGTCAGCATGGACTTGGTGGGCCGAAGGGCTTGTTTCCATGCTGTATCTATCACTCAATCAATTTTGTTCGCCAGATCAGGATAAAGAATTGAGACCATAAACTGTGCAAGGTCTGACAAGCAACATCAGAGTTGCCATACTAATTTGGGTACAAGAAAAATCAAAACGAGCTTAGCAGATAGAGTAAAAAGAAAAAGGCACATTTTATGTTTCTGTGATTTCCTTGAAATAAGATGCCAGACGTTTATCTGTTGATTTTATCAGTTGATCAGTTGCCAGGAAGATTTTCAGGATAAGTTTACACATTGTAAAAACAAAGAACTGCCGAGGCTGGTTTACACCAATGATAGACACAAAGTGCTGGAGTATCTCAGCGGGTCAGGCATCATCTCTGCAGGAAAAGGATAGGTGATGATTCGGGACACTTTTTCAGAAAAAAGGTCTCGACTCGAAACTTACCTTGTCCTTTTCTCCAGAGACGCTGCCTGACCCATTGAGTTACTCCAGAAACTATCTGAAGTTTACACGTCATGGCCATCACAGACCTGGTTGAGTGAGGGACATGTCTGGCTCAATGTTCCGGGGAGTCGATGTTTAAGACATGATAGAGAGGGAAATAATACAGGTGGAGGAGTTGCATTACTAATCGGGGAGAATTAGTTTAGTTTAGAGATTCAGCGCGGAAACAGGCCCTTCGGCTCACCAAGTCCGCACCGACCAGCGATCCCCGCACATTAAATCTATCCTACACACACTTGGGACAATTTATACATAAAGCAAGCCAATTAACCTACATACCTGTACATCTTTGAAGTGTGGGAGGAAAATGAAGATCTTAGAGAAAACCTACGCAGTCACGGGGAAAACGTACAAACTCCGTACAAACAGCACCCGTAGTCGGGATCGAACCCGGGTCTCCGGTGCTGTAGCAACTCTACCACTGCGCCACCGTGTCGCCCGTAAATGTCACTGCAGCATTCAGAGGGGACATGCTGAGGTGTAACGGGTGACCCACTGAGGTGTAACGGGTAGAGCTCAAAAATGAGAAAGGTGCAAACACTCTGATGGGATTATACCACACCGACAGCAAGCGGGAGAGGAGCAGATATGTAGACAGATTATGGAAAGATGTAAAATAAGACCAAAAGACATAGGAGCAGAAAGTAGTATAAGAAAATAACTGCAGATGCTGGTACAAATCGAAGGTATTTTGGCCATTCGGCCCAAGGGAGTCTACTCTGCCATTCGATTATAGCTGATCTATTTTTCCCTCTCAACCCCATTCTCCTGCCTTCTGATAGCTTTAAGGTAGGAGGGGCAAAGTTTAAAGGAGGTGTACAGTCAGCACATCAAGTTGTAGAGTGTCACATTTTTTCCAATGTTTCAGCTGTCGTTTTGCCAGCCTGTGCCATAAGCTCGTGTGACATAGGAACAGAATCAGACCATTAGGCCAGTCTACTCCATTATTCAATTATGGGTGATCTATTTTACCCCCTCAATCCCATTCTCTTGCCTTCACCCTGTAACATTTGATGCCTTTACGAATTAAGAAACTATCAATCTCTGTTTTAAAAATATCCAAATGTCTTGGACTCCACAGCCATCTGTGGTGTTAAATTCCACAGATTCACCACCCTCTGGCTAAAGAAATTCCTCTTCATCTCCAATCTAAAAGCATCAGGAATGTCGGAGTGGTTGATATTAACCCCCATAATTGAGTGCGACTTGCTCAATGCAAGAGGCTCAGACAGGGCGAAATAGTTGTACCAAGGTGAGATTATGTGGATAATCCATTGAGAAGATACTGAGACTGTACTGGACCTTGTATTAAGAAACAAGCCTAGCCGGGTGACTGGCGTTTCAGTGGGAGAACATTTTGGAAACAGTGATCACAACTCTTTATAAGTTTCAATAAAGCTATGAATAAGGATAAATATAGACCTTGGGTGAATGCACTAAATTGAGGGAGGACAAATGACACCATTATTAGATAGAAGCTAGGGAGATTAAAATGAGAGCTGCCATTATTAAGTAAGTCCACATGTGACACGTGGAAGACACAAGAAACTCCAGATGCTTGAATCTTGAGCAAAACACAAAGTGCTGGAGGAACTCAATGGGTCAGGCAGCATCGAAGATAGACGCAAAAAGCTGGAGTAAATCAATGAGTCAGGCATTATCTCTGGAGAAAAGGAATAGGTGACTTTTCAGGTCAAGACCCTTCTTCAAACTCGGGTCAGGCAGCATCAATGGAGGGAATGAACAGATGACGTTTAGGGTCAGGTTTCAGATCTGAAGAAGGGTCCCGACACGAAATGTCATTTGTCCATTCCCTCCACAAATGCCGCCTGACACATTGAGTTCCTCTAGCACTTTGTGTTCTGATAAGTGGGAATTTTTCAAAGGCCAGCTGATCACTCACTGATCAGCATGTTCCTGTGAGGAGGAGGAACAAGAATAGCTATGTAAGAAAACCTTGATGAGGAAGGTTGTAAATTTGGTGAAAAAAAGGAAGATCTATAAGATTAGGGAAGATAAAATCAAGCATGGCCTTGAAGGAATGTAAAGAGTAGAAATAGCTCCCTGTACGTTCTCCCTTTGACCATGTGGGTTCTCTCCGGATGCCCCGGTTTCCTCCCACATTCCAGACATGCAGGTTTGTAGGTTAATGCCTCTGGCGTTGTAAAGCAGCAGCTTTACCCGCTGCAGCACTGTGCCGTCTCAATTGTACTGATTGTCCTCGTGTATAGTATGTATAATATGACTTAATGGATAGTGTGCAGAACAAGCATTTCACTGTATCTCTGTACACATGACAATAAAGAAACCGTTAACCTCACCGGAAAGTGGCTGATGTACAACATGTCACACACATTCAATGCTCTTTAATGTCAATGCAGGCAGCAAATATGCTTTGTTCTGAAACTACTGGCAGAGGCATAACCCAGACTGTAACTTGACCCAGTCTGCCACTTACATGCAATCAGTGAACTGATGAGGAGGGTAGACACTAAATGCTGGAGTAACTCATGCAGCATCGCTGGTGAAAAGGAATAGGTGATGTTTGGATGTTTCAGGCTCTGAAGAAAGGTCGCAACCCGATACGTCACCTCTTCCTTTTCTCCAGAGATGTTGCATGACCCGCTGAGTTACTCCAGCATTTTGTGTCTATCTTCGTTGTAAACCAGCTTCTGCAGTTCCTTCCTACACAACTAATAAGGTCAGTGCACAGTTGTCACTTTCGAAGCAGCAAATTTTGGGTCCTTTATATCACATTGATTGAGCATTAATATTTTGAATTAGTGAGGCACATCCATGTTGTAGTCGGTTTTACATGGATAAGTCTTGAAAATTCAAAGTGATGCAAAATAATAATAAGGTGCAGGAGGGGCAATTGATGTTACTGAATTAACAGAGCATAGAACTAAACATGGAAAAAAAAAATATTCTTGAAATAAAGCAGAAAAAGAAGTTTGGTTTAATTAACAAATATCTCTCCAGTATAATGATGAAGCGCTCATTCTATTTCTGTGTTCCCTTATGCAGCATCGGACAGATTCTCTGTTCCTTTTTCCCCACCACTATTTCCTGTGCCCTAGTTGGTTTCGCCCCATTTCTCCCACTATCCTGCACCCCAATCCTCTTCCTGCAGTCCCCTTCCACCTACACCCCATCCTCTGGCTTCACATTTCATTCCTCTTCACTCTTTATCTTATAGCCTGTTGTCTCCTTTTAAATCTCTGCTCTCTGTCCACCCATCTGCCAATAAAACAAAACCTTCACCTGCATCCACTTATCACTCACCAGGCGTTGTCCTGTTCCTCCCCCTTTCCAGCTTTTACCATACTACAATCTGCCTGAATGTGGATCGCGAGCCAAAACTTAATCTATCCATGTCTTAGAACATAGATCAGTACAGCGCACGAACATGCCCTTCGGCCCACCGGACCCGTGCCAAAACTGTCTTCCAGAGATACTATTTACCCACTAAGTTACTCCAGCACTTTGCTTTTTTTTTATTGTAACTGTATCTGCAGATCCTTGTGCCTACCATTACTTTGTTCAATGTTTTGAATGGGATGAACTTGTTGGGGCTGGGAACAATTAAAATGACAATGTCCAAAACCAAGCCTTTGCTTTGTTTAAAATGTATTAGATTTACAGGTTTTAGATGCAGTTCAAGACATCATTGAAAGGAGGCTCTCAATAAGCAAGGGTTGGCTAGGCAAAAAAAGAACATGCATCAGTGCATCCCTTACATCTCAAAATGATTGAAAGCACGCCAGTTAGCCAAGTTAAAATTCTATTCCAGTAGGTAAACATGACAACAAATTTGTGCACAAACTGCAGATTAAATGAATGACAGCTTAATCTGTTTTTAATGACACTGATCAAAGGGGAGACCTGAGTCAGAACGCAGAAGAAATTCAGTTCCTTTGCTGGTGCCCACATTGCACAACGACCTCCGACAAGCTTTGAAGAGGCAGGCTGAATCCGACACTGGAGTGACACAGTGTGGCAGTGGTAGAGTTGCTGCCTTACAGCGCAGGTGACTCAGGTTCAATCCCGACCTGTACAGACTGTCTGTACAGAGTTTGTACTTTCTCCCAGTAATTGTGTGGGTTTTCTCCAGGTGCTCCGGTTTCCTCCAACACTACAAAGGCGTGTAAGTTAATTGGCCTTAGTAAAATTGTAAATTGTCCCTAGTGTGTAGGATAGTGCTAGTGTGCGGGGTGTTCGCTGGTGCTCGCTCGGTGGGCCGAAGGGCCTGTTTCCGCGCTATATCGCAGAAGTCTAAAGACTGCTTGAACTATTACAGCCTCTGACTCAGAAGTGAAAATGTTCCCAAAATGAATCAGCCTGATATTTCGGTGATTATGTAATGTTGTTGTTATGCATGCAGAACTTTGGAGACTGATCAGGGAAAAATCAAGTGGTGCAAAAAAGTACTCGGGCATTATAAATGTTTTGGGGCATTATGCAAAGTGTGATTAAATCACACTTGAACTTTTAACCTGCAAATTGTCTTAATGTCCAAAATAGTTCCAGATTACAGTTGATCTTGGCACCAGAACCACTGTTGGCAGCACCAATTAAGTGAAAATATAATCATCCTAAGTGGCAAAGCACTCTGCAGGAAATCTGCAAGTCATTGTTCATATGATAAACGTCGCAGGATGAAGGTCACAAGAGTTGGACTTGAACTAATAAGTGCAAGAAAGGACATAGAGAGTAGGAAAGAAAAAAACCCAGACTAAATTGTCTGGATTAACGTGTGATGACGGCTCTGGGTCTGTACTTGCTGGAGTTTAGAAAGATGAGAGGGGGAATCTCACAGAAACTTGCCATATAATGAAAGGCCTGGATAGAGTGGATGTGGAGAAGATCTTTCCACTAATGGGACAGTCAAGGACCAGAGGGCACAACCTCGGAATAAAAGGACGTACCTTTAGGAAGGAGATGAGGAGGATTTCTTTAGCCAGAGGGTGGTAAATTTGTGCAATTCAGGCTGTGGATGGCGTCTTTGGGTATTTTAAAAGCGGAGATTGACAGGCTCTTGAATAGTAAAGGTGTCAAAAGTTACGGGGAGAAGGCAGGAGAATGGGGTTGAGAGGGAAAAATAGATCAGCCATGATTGAATGGCAGAGTAGGTTTAATAGGCCGAATGGCCTAATTCTGCTCGTATGAGTTATGAACTTGTGTTTAAAGACTTCATTATTTTCCACACAAACATATTGAGAATTTCTTTTAGACTTATTAAGGATTTGGTGTCACTAGCTTTTAAGCACCGTCTTTTATCAATCTGAATTAAAAATCTCTAACTAAGGATTAACGGAAGATAAAGTGCATACTCCATATTGGACAAGCAGAAATATTTTGGATAGGCAGTATAGCAGCCTGGTTTGGTAACATATGCAGAATGATTGGCTCTTGCAAGGGACAGGAATGTTGCTGATAGAAGATTAGGGCAGCACAGTGGTGCAGCGGTAGAGTTGCTGCCTTCCAGCACCGGAGTCCCGGGTTCAATCCTGACTTTAGGTGCTGACTGTACGGAGTTTGTGCGTTCTCTCTGTGACCACGTGGATTTTCTCTGGGTGCTCCAGTTTCCTCCCACAATCCAAAGACATGCAGTTTTGTAGGTTAATTGTCATCCGTAAAATTGTAATTTGTCCATAGTGTGTAGGATAGTGTTAGAGTACGGGGTGATCGCTGGTCGACTCGGTGAGTAGAGGGCCTGTTTCTGCGCTGTATCTCTAAAGTCTAAAGTAAAGTCTAAAACAAAAGGAAAGGCAAATACAGGTTTTATTACATATTAAGTACCATATTTGATACAATCTTTACCATACATCAACTCAAATGTGATTGAACTTAACAATTTTTTTTAATTAAATGGTAATATGAATGCAAGAATTGATCCTATTCACATTTTTATCATTTTCCTGCTTTACTTAATTGTTTATTGAGGTCGTAGCATCTATTTTTCCAGGTTTTGTTTTCTCTCTCACGTCATCTACCGTTTTAAATGAACTGCTGGAAACCAACAATGGAGTTTGAGTTGACCTATCAAACCAGTTGCAACACTATTGATCGACATCAATTGAACACGGATAGCGAGCTTTTCGTGTCAAGAGGGTCCTGACCAAAGACGTCTCCTATCCATGTTCGCCAGAGATGCTGCCTGACCCGACTGAGTTACTCCAGCAACTTGTGTCGACTATTGATCGACACACTGGTTTGTTTTGCAAGGCTTGACATTTTGAATACTGGGAACCCATTCAAGTCTGCAATGCATCAATGATCTCAAATCACACGTCATGAATTAGCCCCTCTGTATACAAACCAGAAATAATGCAGTTCTCTGGGCGTTGCACAAAGCTAAATTGTCTGCTGAAGATGACGGCAGGCAAATTCCTGTCACACCAGTTCATTTCCAGTTTTTTTTTTATGGTACCATGTGAAATGTACTAATCTTGAATCCTGAGAATGCTTTTTTTCTCCAAATCATTTATTTCCTTCAATATCAGGGCGACATTGTAACGTAACTCCTGGAACTTGGCAACAGGTAGCTGAAAGGAAGAAAAGCATAAGGAATAAGGGACTGAATGCGTTTGCTAAATGGGTAAATCACCAAAGACAACTTGTCATGCAATAATATTACAACCTTTTTTTATTTTGGATTTCTAGTACTTACAGTACTTTCCTTAAATAATTAGAGGTCTTCCCTCAAACCTCATCTTTTTTCTAAAAAGAGGTTTTTTTAGAGATGGAAGTGCGGAAACAGGCCCTTCGGCCCACTGAGTCCATGCGGACTAGCGATCACCTTGCACTGGTTCTATCCTACACGAGAGGGGCAATTTACAGAGGGCAATTAACCTACAAACCCACACGTCTTTGGAATGTGGGAGGAAAACGGAATACCCAGAGGAAACCCACACGGTTACAGGGAGAACAAGCAAACTCCATCAAGACAGCACATGCAGTCAGGATCGAACCCGGGTCCCTGGCGCTGTGAGGCAGCGGCTCTATCTCTGCACCACGTTTGACGTCTGTAAAGCTGAAAGAGCTGAGAGGTTCAAAGGAGATCACTGGAATGAAGGAGAGCACAGAGAACGGTAGACGCTGCCCGTTCAATCACAGCGACTTACCACACCACCATCTGAAGGGAGCTATCGGAGGTGCTGCCTCAAACAGGCAGCAAATATCAGCAGGTTCCCACAACACCCTGGTCGCACTCTCATTTCACTCCTGCCATCAGGAAAATGGTACAGGTGCCTGAAAATGGTGACCATCAGGTTCACGAAAAGCTTCTTCCCAACAACTTGAACACTACATATTAGTAACCTCTCTATGAAACTCTAGGGGCTGTCTTGGTTGCACTAAGGACTTTGGGGATTTTTTGCGTTAGTATTGTGGCTATCAATTTATGAAATTTTGTTCATTTTATATTATCCATGTCTATTATATTTATCGGCCTGTTTTGCTGCCACAAGTAAGAATTTAATTGTTTTGTTGTTGATACGTGTGACAATTAAATCCTTTTGTCTCTTGAAGATTATACTTAAGTGGAGACGTGTATAAGTTATGACTCTTCCTTAGTTCAGTTTAGTTATTCAGTGTGGAAATAGGCCCTTCTGTTCACGTGTGCAATAATTCTACGCTATCCTAATATCAAATCCTAAACACATGGGGTAATTTATAGAACTATCTGCGTGGGTTTTCTCCGAGATCTTCGGTTTCCTCCCACACTCCAAAGACGTACAGGTATGTAGGTTAATTGGCTGGGTAAATGTAAAAATTGTCCCTAGTGGGTGTAGGATAGTGTTAATGTATGGGGATCGCTGGGCGGCACGGACTTGGAGGGCCGAAAAGGCCTGTTTCCGGCTGTATATATATGATATGATATGATATGATTTAACCTACAAACCTGCAACGTCTTTGGAGTGTGGGAGGAAACCGGAGCACCCGGAGCAAACGCACGCGGTAACAGGGAGAACGTGCAAACTTCACACAGACAGCACCCGAGATCAGGCTCGCACCCAGTTGTCTGGACCAGTGAGTCAGAAACACCACCACTGTGACATTGTGCTGCCCCATGTTCCTCTAGGAATAAAACCGAGGAATGACAAAATAGAAGTGACTCAACAATTTTTTTTTTTTTGTGGGAACCAGAGCCAGAAAATTAAATCATTATCATTACTGTTAAATCAAGAAGGGAATTTCAGAGCAACTCCTTGACCCACACAGTGATAAGGATGTATTGAAAGATAAAGGAGAATATGTTTGGTAATAAAGTTAGACTGAATAGAATGAAATAACTATTCGGGCTGTGACTGTGGCCTATTTGAGCTTGGTGGTTCATTCCATGTATTTCTAGCATTTTCAATGTTTCACAGAAAGTATAATGAAGGAGTAGGTGGTGGTGGGAAATGATTTTAGTCAACAGAAAAATACTTCATAATGCCCCAGACGTGCCCTTTTAGAATATGCTACGAAAACAGCGTGATTAAGCCTCCCATATGGGATGACTGGAGTGAATAGCTCTAGAGTGTATGTGGTAATTTCTGTTTTAGGTTTAGAGATACAGAGTAGAAACAGGCCCTTCGGCCCACCGGGTCTGCGCCGCCCAGCGATCCCTGCACATCAACACTATCCTACACACACCAGGGACAATTTTTTAAAAACATTTTTGCCATGCCAATTAACCTACATACCTGTACGTCTTTGGAGTGTGGGAGGAAACCGAAGATCTTGGAGAAAACCCATGCAGGTCACGGGGAGAACGTACAAACTCCATACAGACGGCGCCCGTAGTCAGGATCAAACCTGAGTCTCCGGCGCTGCATTCGCTGTAAGGCAGCAACTCTACCGCTGCACCACCGTGCCGCCCTTCGGCCCACGCCGACCAACAATCACCCATACATTAGTTCTATCCTACACACACACACTGGTGGCAAATTACAGAAGCCTATTAACTACAAACCTGCACATCTTTGTGATGTGGGAGGGAACCGGAGAACCCGGAGAAAACCCACGCGGTCACAGGGAGAACATGCAAACTGCACACAGACAGCAACTGAGGTCAGGTTCAAACCAAGGTCCCTGGCACCGTGAGGCAGCAGCTTTACCAGCTGCACTACTCTACTGTTTCTGAAGTAAACAAAAAAATATCTTTTGCCTGCAAAGTAAACTCGTGCCAATTTATCTTCTAATTTTGTTGGCAGTAGAAGAATAGCAATTGAATTATTTTCTAGGTATTTCTGAAAACAAATTTGGGAACTAAGTACATTGTTAATTAAACTATCCAATAGTAGGATAGACACAAAATGCTGGAGTAACTAGAGTGCCCTACACTCTTGCACTTAGTATAACTGTGCTTAATGTATTAATGAATGTCACTGAATTGTATGGAGAAAAAGAACTTCAATGTTCTTGGGTACTGGGGTGAATAAAGTACCATTGACCCATGTGCTTTGGAGATCTATTAAATTCACAGATTCTACACAAAAGTGCATCTTTTGCATGACAAAATGGCTAAATGTAGTCTGAGGGAATACAGTGGCGGAGCGGTAGAGCCGCTGCCTTGCAATGCCAGAGATCAAAGTTCGATCCTGACTATGGGTGCTGTCTGTACGGAGTTTGTACATTCTTCCTACAACCGCGTGGGTTTTCTCCGGGTGCTTCGGTATTCTCCCATGCTCCAAAGACGTTTAGATTTGTGGGTTAATTGGCTTCTGTAAATTATAAATTGTCCCCAGTGTATAGGATTGGGCTAGTGTACGGGGTTATCGCTGGTTGACATGGTCTCTGTGGGCTGAAAGGCCTGTTTCAACACTGTATCTCTAAAGTCTAAAAGAGTATTGGTAATCTTAGATGACGAGAAATGGTGACTCCCAATCTCCAAGCTATTAAAAGTTACAGAAGACAAGTTATTTTGTAATTGCTTGTATCTAATTTTTTTTTAAGCCTCCAGGACTGGAATTTGGCCAAGATAGCACATTCAGAACACATGGAGCCTGAAATTCGGTTCCACTGAAGTCAACAGGCAGAAACTTCAGAGGCATTGAGTTCAATGTACGTACAATGTACTTGTACATTGCATGTTTAGCGTGTACAAGCATATATTTCTAACTCTGAGATCAAATGGGAAGGTGACAGCTAATCTAGGTGGATGAGGATTATCAATTAGCGAATGGTTGCTTTAGCGCATTAGAAGCATCCACATCGCGGGGCTGGAAACTGGAAGTGTCCTGAGCTAATTCTGCAACCACCACCATCTATCGTACAAGTGATGGCTCCCACTGATTGTCACTGGACGCTTGCGCCGTTTCCAGGACGGACGATGACATTGATGTAACATTTGAAACATGGATGATGGACACGAAAGAAGAAGCAGCTTTAGGGCATTCAGATGAGGAGCACTCAGATGCAAACATACTATTATTTGCATTCAGAACACCAAACAAAATATAAAACAATCATTAAAATGGTTATGAAAGAATAACTTTGTATTGCAATGCTCAATAAATCTCTGGAAGCATGATCACCCATGGACAAAATACAACATCCTAGAGCCAATCTGTATGTTTCAATATAAGTCTAACACTTATATGCCAGACACAAACGCAAACTATTCTATTCCTTTCTTATTATTTGATACCATTAAGTCCCATTTCATAACTAGTAAGGGTATATTGAATTGATTCAAATATACAGCATGAAAACAGGCCCTTAGGCACAATGTCTATGTCGACTATCGATCGCCCATTCACACTAGTTCTATGTTATCCCACTTTCTTATCCACACGCGACACACTAGGGGGGGATATACACACTAGGGGGGAATATACACACTAGGGGGGAATATACACACTAGGGGGGATATACACAGGCCAATAAACCTGCAAACTCACACGTCTTTGGGATGTGGGAGGACACCGAAAGAAACCCATGGGGTCACAGGGAGAACATGCAAACTCCACACAGACAGCTCCCGAGGTTGATGCTGAACCCAGGTCTCTGTTGGTGTCAGGCAGTGGGTCTACCCCAGCTGTGCCATTGTGCTGATCCAACATGACCGAAGTGAGGATAGGAGAGCCTCTTCCATGCACGTTGAAACTGACCATTCAAATGTTCTTGCAATTCGCAATTATAAGTACAAATGAATAAACCTAGAAGGGGGGCATTTAACTCGCTATAAATGCGGCAGTTGTGTGAAAGAGCTATCCAATTAATCCCATTCCCATACTGTCTCCACCGTTGTTTGTCTTTCCTGTTCTAATATGGTAAATTGTTCTTAAGAAAAGGGGGGCCTTATTGAAAGTTACGGAATAGTGAAAGCCCTGGAGAGAGTTGATTTGGAAAGCACGTTCCACTAATGGGAGAGTCTAGGACCAGAGGGCACAGCTTCAGAACAAAGGACGTACTTTTACATAGAACATGAGAGGGAATTTCTTTAGTCAGAGGATGGTGAATCTGTGGAATTCATTGCCACGCATTCTCGTAAATCTTCTCTGCACTCTTTCCCACTTAATGACATCCTTCCTATAATTCGGTGAACACAACCATAACTTCCACAGCTTGAAGCTATCAGCACAAGCTTCAAGAAAATGAGGTGGGAAAAAAATATTTTGTACTCATTTGTCTACTTTTTCCTCCCCACATAAATTCCGTGTGGGTGAATTTCATTGCATATCTCAAATTTTTGGGTAGTGGCTTGTGAATTCTGTCAGGGTGAATTTACATTCCCCGAACAGCCATAAAATGGGTGCCGCCTGCATAAATAACATAATCTGCACTTACATAATCATCTTTAACAAAATAATTGGCCTCTGTAAAAATTGTAAATTGTCCCTAGCGTGTGGGACAGTGTTAGTATGCAGGCCGAAAGACTTGTTTCAACACTTTATCTCTAAAGTCTAAAGGAGTATTATTGGTAATCTTAGATGACGAGAAATGGTGACTCCCAATCTCCCAGCTATTAAAGGTTACAGAAGACGTTATTTGTAATTGTTTGCATCTAATTTTTTTAAAGCCTCCGGGACTGGAATTCGGCCAAGATAGCACAATGCAGAACACATGGAGGAGATCTAGTATGAAAAATTCACTTACACTGAAGTCAACGGGCATAAACTTCAGAGGCAGAGTTCAATGTACGTAGGTTTTACATTGCATGTTTAGTGTGTACAAGATATATATTTCCACCTCTGAGATCAAATGAGAAGGTGACAGCTAATCTAGGTGGCAGAGGATTATCAATTAGTGAATGGTTGTTTTTAGGGCATTCAGGTGAGGAGCACTCAGATGCAAACATACTATTATTTGCATTCAGAACACGAAACAAAATGTAAAACAATCATTAGAATGGTTATTAAAAAATAACTTTGTAATGCAATGCTCAATAAATCTCTGGAAGCATGATCACCCATGGACAAAATACAATATCCTAGTGCCAATCTGAATGTGCTAATATAAGTCCCAGTCCCATACTTCTTTCCTTTTCTAATAGAGTAAAATGTTCTTAAGAAAGGGGGGACCTTATTGAAAGTTACGGAATAGTGAAAGTCCTGGATAGAGTTGATTTGGGAAGGATATTTCCACTAGTGGGAGAGTCTACAAGGGGGTTCAGCCTCAGAATAAAGGACATACTTTTATAAAGAAGATGAGAAGGAATTTCTTTAGTCAGAGGATGGTGAATCTGTGGAATTCATTGCCACACAGGGCTGTGGAGGCCAAGTCATTGGGTATTTTTAAAGCAGGGATTGACAGATTCTTGATTAGTATGGGTGTCAAAGGTTATGGGGAGAAGGCAGGAGAATGGAATTGAGGGGAAAGATAGATCAGCCATGATTAAATGGCAGAGTAGACTTAATGGGCCAAATGGCCTAATTCTGCTCCAATTGTTAAAGTTTGTTTTCTCTAGACAGACAACAAGCAACAAAGTCAGTGGTAAAACAGTAAAGTCTTTATTACGCCAGGTGGGAGTGGGGAGGTCAGCACCGGGTGTCATCAGACTCCCAAGCTCACCTCGTGTCCCACTTGGGGTTTTTTTCAGTGCGCCCCTTCAATGGGGTCCAGTAAGGATTTAGTCAAGGAGAATACTTATCTCTTGTTACCAACATGTCTTGTGGTTTCCCTGCCATGTATATCCTTACGTGTCTGGCTGCCTGTTTTCTCCTGCTCGGGGTTTTACCATAGCTCGGATTACTCTTTTTGCTGTCTTTCGCGGGTGTATTTTAACTCCTGTTCCCAGCGTTTCGCTCTGTCTATCTCTAGCTAGTAGCAACCTCCCAAAGCCTGTCACTCCGTGTAATGCCTCCCAGGTTTCGATTTTCCTCAGGCAGAATTCAAGCTCTTTTCCTTCAAGAACGTAGCCATCAGCTCTGCCCCACTGACCAGGCCTTGAAGCTATGCAAGCAAGCAATTTCCCCTGCTGGAATTGTTCTTCTAGCAGTGAGCTGATGGCTACGTTCTTGAAGGAAAAGAGCTTGAATTCTACCTGAGGAAAATCGAAACCTTGGAGACGTTACAAGGAGCGACAGGCTCTGGGTCAGAGCGATGGGGGAGCTCCGGTACTATACATGTGTTATCTGGATCCAGAAAAATGTAAAGATTACCGACAATTGTCTGCTTCATTAACAAAAAGGTTGGGAAATATTACAATTAGAATGCCAGTGGCTAGATGACCAAGAAAATAGATTGGAGAAAGAAACATTAAGCACTGAAAAAGGGCATAAACAATTGATTATTAAGAAACAACCGGTTAAGAAAAATACCTCCGGAGACCCCTGTCTGGTATGGCAACCCTGTTTATAGAGGAGGATGAGGGTCAGCAGGTAGGGTACAGACCTCTACCCTACGCCCCCTTACCTCAGGAAACACAAGCCCTTTACCCCCCCTTACCCCAGACTACAGCCCCTCCCACAGTTAGACAAAGAGAAGTCGAGTCAGAAGAAGACCGAGAAAGGGCCGAGAAATGTATGGAGGAAGGAGAAGTAATATCACATGTGTTGATGGGAGAGAGCGAAAATTTTCTGGAAAAGATTGGTCATGTCGGATGTTATCCATGAAATTTCTAAAAGTGGGGCAGGAGGTGAGCTTGGGAGTCAGATGACACCCGGTGCTGACCTCCCCACTCCCGCCTGGCGTAATAAAGACTTTACTGTTTTACCACTAACTTTGTTGCATGTTGTCTGACTAGAGAAAACAAACTTTAACTATGACTTATATGAACTTAAGCTGCACATTTTACCAAAAGCAGGGCACAATTCAATTTGCATCCACCAGACAGTAGATTTGGATCATAATCTGCCTTAGAGTCACACAGCACAGAAACAAGCAGTTCAGCCCAACTTGTCCATGCCGACTAAGATGCCACATCTAAGCTAGTCCCACTTGCCCATGTTTGGCACTTATCCTTCTAAACATTTCCTATCCTTGTACCTATCCAGGTGACTTTTAAATGCTGTTATAGTACCTGCCTCAACTACCTTCTCTGGCAGCTCATTCCATATATCCGCTATTATCTGAGTGAAATAGTTGCCCCTAAGGTTCCTATTAAATCTTGCCCCTTTCATCTTAACATATGTCTGGTTCTTGATTCCCCTACTCAGGGGATTCACTATCTATTCATGATTTTATACAGTTCTATAAGATCACCCCTCATCCTCCTGCGCTCCAAGGAATGAAGTCCAACCTGCCCAGCCTCTCCCTACAGCTCA
Source organism: Rhinoraja longicauda (assembly GCF_053455715.1). Taxonomy (NCBI): domain Eukaryota; kingdom Metazoa; phylum Chordata; class Chondrichthyes; order Rajiformes; family Arhynchobatidae; genus Rhinoraja; species Rhinoraja longicauda. Next base: position 12,199,301 of record NC_135967.1, on the reverse strand, counting down.
GGCCTTCGTCCTGGCAAATTGGCCCAAGCGTGTGGGATAGTGTTAGCATGCGTGGTGATCGTTGGTTGGCACGGAGTCTGTGGGTCGAAGGGCCAGTTTCCGCACTGTGTCTCTAAACTAAAGCAATACTTTGTTCTTTTGCAAGAATGATTAGTTAGTTATTCGTCGTTTGTCACCTTATGTCTCGAGGTTATTGATTATTCTACAACTGGAGTCAGCTTTCCTTAAGGTATGTCTACTTTGAAAAAGTTCTCCTCTCTTCAACGAGAGTTTAGCAACATGCTCTCTCACTGCTCCCCCTCTGTGATTCCTCCTGCCCTCCTACACTAAAAAAAACCTACAAACCTACTGACTCCCACAGCTATCTTGACTACATTTCTTCCCACCCTGTCTCCTGTAAAAAGTCTATTCCCTACTCCCAATTCCTCCGTCTATGCCGCATCTGCGCCCAGGATGAGGTATTTCACACTAGGGCATCAGAGATGTCCTCATTTTTTTGGAAATGGGGCTTCCCCTCTTCCATTATAGATGAGGCTCTCACTAGGGCCTCCTCTATATCCCGCAGCTCCGCTCTTGCTCCCCCTCCCCCCATTCATAACAAGGATAGAGTCCCCCTTGTCCTCACGTTCCACCCCGTCAGCCAGCGTATACAACATATTATCTTCCAACATTTCCATCACCTCCAACGGGATCTCACTACTGGCCACATCTTCCTATCTCCTCCCCTTTCTGCTTACCGCAGACACCGTTCCCTCCATAACTCCCTGGTCCACTCGTCCCTTCCCACCCAAACCACCCCATCCCCAGGTACTTTCCCCTGCAATCGCAGGAGATGCAACACCTGTCCCTTTACCTCCCCCCTCAACTCCATTCAAGGACCCAAACAGCCTTTCCAGGTGAGGCAGAAGTTCACCTGCACCTCCTCCAACCTCATCTATTGTATCCGCTGTTCCAGATGTCAACTTCTCTACATCGGCGAGACCAAACGTAGGCTCAGCGATCGTTTAGCTCAACACCTTCGCTCAGTCCGCCTTAACCAACCTGATCTGCCAGTGGCTCAACACTTCAACTCCCCCTCCCACCTTTCTGTCATGGGCCTCCTCCATTATCATAGTGAGGCCCAATTGGAGGAACAGCCTCATATTTCGTTTGGGCAGATGATACCCCAGCAGTATGAACATTGAATTTTCTAACTTTAGATAGCTCCTCTGCCCCTCTCTTTCCCCTCCCCGTTCCCAGTTCTCCCACTGTCTTCCTGTCTCCCTCTACATCCTTTCTTTTTCCCGCCCCCTCTCCTGAGGTCAGTCTCAAGAAGGGTCTTGACCCGAAACGTCACCCATTCCCTCTCTCCTCAGATGCTGCCTGACCCGCTGAGTTATTCCAGCTTTTTGTGATACCTTCGATGCTGCAGTGGCTGGAGGCTATGGGTGATGCTTGTATTCTTAGATAACTGTTCTAACCTACATAGTGCAAAGACATGTCCAAAGCACAAAGTTCAAGGTAACGAGGTGGGGAAAAATACATTTGTGTTGATTTATTTACTTTTTTATCCACATAAATTCTGTGAGAGCGAATTTCATTGCATATCTCAAATTTTTGTGTAGTTGTTTGTGAATTCTGTCAGGGTGAATTTCCATTCCCTGAACAGCCATAACAAGCATGTCGCCTGCATATAAAACATCAGCTGCACTTACATAATTATCTTGAACACAGAAATAGTTCCCAAGTCACTCACAGTCGTAATTTAAAAAAACATGATATTTTTGCAAATAATCGAAAGAACAGGATATTTTGCATTGGATAACCAACAATTTCATCTCATTTGGGGCTTCATAAGACATAGGAGCAGAATCAGGCCATTTGGCCGATCGTGTCTGCTCTGGTCTGTCATTCGATCATGGCTGATCTATCTTTCCCTCTCAACCCCATTCTCCTGCCTTCTCTCCGTAACCTTTGACACCCTTACTAATTAAGAACCTGTCCATCTCTGCCTTAACCAATGACTTAGCTTCCACCGCCATCTGTGGCAATGGAACCCACAGATGCCTTTAGTAAAGTTTAGTACAATCATAAAACAAAATTCCAGGAAGAAATGATGGACATGTTGCAGAGTAGAGAAGGATACTGCAGTGAGCTTGGAATGATAATGCCAGGGAAGATAACATGGAATGAATGTGGGTAGAAGCGGGGAAACGCTTTACGTCACTAGGTGCTGTAGAATTTTTCCCAGTATTGCCAACCACAAAGTAACGAGCACTTTCCTTCAAGGAGAATAAATTTAATAGAAGACCAGATTCTAGCAAGTCATATGATTAGTACGGAACAGTGCTGTGAAAGAGCATTAAAAGTTGTGAGTTCAATGCTGTGCTTATTTTGTGGAAGAAAAGATGGTGGTGCAGATGATTAATAAACACGCATGTCACAGGCCCTTCGGTCCATCGAGTCGACACTGACCAACAATCCCCGTACATTAGCACTATCCTACACACGAGGGACAATTTATTATTTTTATCAAAGCTAATTAATGTACAAACCTGTAAGTCTTTGGAATGTGGGAGGAAAACGGAACACCTGGGGAAAACCCACATGGTCATAGGGTGAATGTTCAAACTTCATACAGACAGCACCCATAGTCAGGATTAAACCCGGGTCTCTGGTGCAGTAAGGCAGCAACTCTAACACTGTGTCATCGGGCTGGTTTGTTAGCATATACGAACACAAATGAAGCACTGATTGTGGGTAATTAAGCTGGAATAAATGTACCCAGAGGAAGATTTGTGCTTGGTGTTACAGACCTTTGTATTCAGGAAGGATTATCTCAAAAATCTAACCTACTCTTGGAGAAACAAGGAATTGCAGATGCTAGTTTATAAAACGAGACACAAAGTGGTGGAGTAACTCAGCGGGTTAGACAGCATCCCCAGAGAACATGGAGAGGTGACGTTTCGGATTGGGACAGTGGGTCAGTTAAAAGAAGGGTCCTGACCCGAAATGTCACCGACCCATGTTCTCCAATGAGTTACTCCAGCACTTTATGTCAATCTTCAGTATAAACCAGCATCTGCAGTTCCTTCCTACACACTAAGAATACTTCCTTCTCGAGAAGATAGATGAGGTTAGTTACGTGGCGTGAAGTAATTTTTGACTCAACAGGGCAGAAGGTGAGAGCTGACTGTAACGCTAAGAAACATTCTGTCGACAGCAAGAAAAAAGTGAAGGACAGAAAGTGTTGGAACTGTGAGAGGAACTATGAGTTCCAAGGAATACACGGTACCCTGCTTTGATAAAATGTGCAGAGTGCAGGTTAAGGGCAATCATTTTACAGATAAATAATCAATAGACAATAGGTGCACGAGTAGGCCATTCGGCCCTTCGAGCCAGCACCACCATTCAATGTGATCATGGCTGATCATTCTCAATCAGTACCCCGTTCCTGCCTTCTCCCCATACCCCCTGACTCCGCTATCCTTAAGAGCTCTATCTAGCTCTCTCTTGAATGCATTCAGAGAATCGGCCTCCACTGCCTTCTGAGGCAGAGAATTCCACAGATTCACAACTCTCTGAGTGAAAAAGTTTTTCCTCATCTCCGTTCAAAATGGCCTACCCTTTATTCGTAAACTGTGGCCCCTGGTTCTGCACTCCCCCAACATCGGGAACATGTTTCCTGCCTCTAGCGTGTCCAATCCCTTAATAATCTTACATGTTTCAATAAGATTCCCACTCATCCTTCTGAATTCCAGCGTATACAAGCCCAGTCGCTCCATTCTTTCAACATATGACAGTCCAGCCATCCTGGGAATTAACCTTGTGAACCTATGCTGCACTCCCTCAATAGCAAGAATGTCCTTCCTCAAATTTGGACACCAAAACTGCACACAATACTCCAGGTATTGTGTCACCAGGGTCCTGTACAACTGCAGAAGGACCTCTTTGCTCCTATACTCAACTCCTCATGTTATGAAGGCCAACATGCCATTAGCTTTCTTCACTGCCTGCTGTACCTGCATGCTTCCTTTCAGTGACTGATGTACAAGGACACCCAGATCTCGTTATATTTCCCTTTTCCTAACTTTAAACCATTCAAATAATAATCTGCTTTCCTGTTCTTGCCACCAAAGTGGATAACCACACATTTATCCACATGAAACTACATCTGTGCAGTGTCCCCACTGGTCACTGCCTGCCATTCTGAAAGGGACCCGTTAATCTCTACTCTGTTTCCTGTCTGCCAACCAATTTTCTATCCTTGTCAGTACCCGACCCCCAATACCATGTGTTCTAATTTTGCCCACTAATCTCCTATGTGGGACCTTATCAAAGGCTCTCTGAAAGTCCAGGTACACTTCATTCACTGGCTCGCCCTTGTCCATTTTCCTAGTTACATCCCCAAAAAACTCCAGAAGATTAGGCAAGCATGCTTTCCCCTTCGTCATGGAAAATCATCAAGCAGCGTGAACAATTGATGAGGTGTTCGGAACAACAGTATTTATAGTTACTAAGACGAGTGGTTGGCAGTTTTATTTATAAATAAATCAGGCATCCCCCTGAGTTCTTGATGGTTGCAAGAGCTAAACACAGCATTACGCCAATTCACATATATAAGAAAGCCACCAGATTTTAAACTTTAAATCTGCAATTATATCTTATACAACAGAGAGCCGTACACCACAGGAACAGACCCTTCAGCCACGAATGTCCGTGCCGAACATGATGTCACGTTAGTCACCTCTGCCTGCACATGATCCGTATACCTTTATCCCTGCATATCCATGCACTTATCTAAGATAGACACAGAGTGCTGGAGTAACTCAACGGGTCAGACATCATCCAAAATGGATGAGTGGCGATTCGGGTTGGGACCCTTTTTCAGAATGTAACTCGTTGAGTTACTCCAGTACTTTGCGTCTATCGTTAGTATATACCAGCATCTGCAGTTCTTTGTTTCTACTTATCTTACAGCCTCTTAAACTCCACTATTATATTTGCTTCTACCATTGCAGCATGTTCCAGGCACCTACCTCCCTCTGAGTAAAAGACTTGCCCTGGAAATCTTTAAACTTTGCCACTCTCATCTTAGAGCTGTCCTCTAATCCCTAAGATTTCCACTTTTGGGAGAAAGGTTTTGACTGTCTACCCTATCTATGCCTCTCAGACTTTTAGATATTATCACGTCCGATAGTCCAGAGAAAACAATCCAAGTTTGTCCAACCTCTCCTTAAAGCTAATACCCTCTAAGCTAAGCAGCTTTCTGGTAAACCTCTTCTGCGCCCTGTCCAAAGACTTTCCTGTAATGGGGCGGCCAGAATCTATAGCAGGGTATATTTTCCTACTGGATGATAAATATAAGTATTGGTTAAATGTTTTGTTCGATTTGGAGATACAGCATGGAAACAGGCTCTTCGGCCCACTGAGTACCATCTGACCTCCAATCACCCATTTACACTAGTTCTGTTATCCCACTCTCTCATCCGCTCCCTACACAACTTAAGGGGAATCTAAGGAGATCAATTAACCTACTAAGCCGCATGTGTTTGGGATGTGGGAGGAAAGTGGAGCACCTGGAGGAAACTCACATGGTCACAGGGAGAACTCCGCATAGACAGCACCCGAGGTCAGGATCGAAACTGGGTCTCTGGCGCTATGAGGCTGCAAGTTTATCAGGTGTACCACTGTGCTGCCCTAATCTAGGCCTGTGCTGACTAAAAATATAGGTTGGACTGTAAGATTTCCACTGGGACAAGTGGTGTGTATGACATGGGTAATACTAAGTGCAATGATAATGATACATCTGAAAGCACACCATTCATGAGTCATGATACATATCATAATATACTTTTAGCCAGTAAAAACATTTTGTGATGGAATTGGACAGCACTGAATCAGAATTGATGAAACAATAAATACTTTGTAATATGTCCTTTGTTGGGCTCTGTGACCAAATCAGATAAGCTGAATGAAACACCAGATCTGGTTAGTCAAGATATTCCAGTTCTGGTAAAAACATTGACTGCCTGAATTTTGCAATGGTGCAAAGGCTAGGCTGGTTAGATGACCATGTTTATGTTTAGGTCTGAATAAAGTGCATAATACCATTAAAAGACAGCACTATCCTCTGTCAATGAAGAACAGTACAACTGCACATTGTCATAGCAGCTTTGTCGGCACGGTGGTGCAGTTGGGTAGGGCAACTGCCTCGCAGCGCCAGAGACCCGGGCAGGATCCTGATCTCAGGTGCTATCTGCGAGAAGTTTGCACGCTTTCCCTGTGACAGTGTGGGTTTACTCCGGGTGCTCCAGCTTTCTCTCACAACCCAACGACGTGCGGGTTTGTAGGTTAATTAGCCTCTGTAAATTACCCCTAATGTATAGGGAGTGGATTAGTAAGTGGGATAACGTTGAACCAGTGTGAATCGGTGATCGATAGTCAGCATGGTGTTGTTGAGCTGAAGGGCCTGTCTCAATGCTATGTCTTTAGACTTAATATGAACAAACCTAGCCTTAAGGTTTTTACGGTCTATATATCTGAAATGTGTTTTCATAGGTATGTTCATGTGAATAGTTATCATATTCAACTACTTTCCATACTGGAAGGTACTGCTGGAATTGTTTGCTATGAACGCTACGCAAGTTTTCCAAACACTAATGCTGAGTAATTGGAAGGACTTCGGGCAACAAGAATCATTGCTGATGTGTAACAAACTGGAAGGTATGATTCAAGTTATGATAAACACTTTGATGTACTGATTTAAAGGTAGCGTCAAGTCAGGGCAAGCTTATTGGCATTTGCACAAGTGCGGTGAGGTGAGGTGGCGGTGCGATGAAAATCTTGCTTACAGCAGTATCACAGGCACATTAACCCAGACAACACACCAAAACATATATTACATGCACATTAAACATAAATTATACAAGAAAGTGAAAAGAAAATGGCTATGCAAATAACTAAACAAAATTAGAAAAACAAGGCACAATGTGCTGGAGTAACTCAGCGGGTCAGGCAGCATCTCTGGAGGGCATGGATAGGTGAGGTTTCACACAGTGCTGGAGTAACTCAGCGGGTCAGGCAGCATCTCTGGAGGGCATGGATTACTGAGGTTTTGGATGGGGGACCCTTCAGACTAATTGAGGTAAGGGAGAGAAAACTGGAATAGAGGTGGAGGGAGAGGGGAAACAAAGCCTGGCAAGTGATTTGTGGATACAGATGAGTGGGGTGGGGGGTGATAGGCAGATGGGTGGACAAAGGAAGAAGATTTATTTCTTTGGCCTTCGTCCTCCTGAGATGCTGCCTGACCTACTGAGTACCTCCAGCACTTTTTTTTGTGTCTTTTTTTTCCTAAACCAGTATCTGCAATTCTTTGTGCATAAATTTTATTTATACATGGGCTTGTTACTTGTGTAACAAGCCCATGGTAGTGCAAGTAACTTTGGAATAGTGTGCAGAAAAATAAAAGCCAAGTTTTCGAGGCAGGGCATTACTGGACACGTAACTAAAACTAGGGATAGACGCAAAATATGGGGATTGGCAGTGGTGGAGGATACTAACAGCAGGCCAGGAATCCCCATAGAGGTTGTAAGATCATGAAAGGGATAAGGTAAATGCAGAGCTTTTTACCCCGAGTAGGGGAATCAAGAACCAAAGGACATAAGTTTAAGGAGAGCGGGGAAAGAATTAATAGGAACCCGAGGGGCAACCTTTTCATAAAGATGATGATGGGTATATGGAACGAGCTGCCAGAGGTTAGTTAAGGCAGATACAATGACAATATTTAAAAGACATTTAGACTGGTACATGGATAGGAAAGGTTGAGGGATATGAGTCAAATGCAGGCAGGTGGAACTAGTGTAGATGGGACATCTTGGTCAGCATGGACAAGTTGGGCTGAAGGGTCTGCTTCCATGCTGTATGACTCTCTAACTATATCAATGAATACTGTGTTTACAGGCCTGTAATGCTCTGCAAGTATGAATTTAATTGTTCCGTTGTTTGTACATTAGACAATTAAACACTCTTGACTCGTTTAACGTTCATGTTTGTTTTGAAGTTAAATTTGTTTCGAAGGCAAAGATGTAAAGAGATCTTTAACCCCACCAAGTCAATACTGTTACCGTGGTCATTGAGATCACCGCTACTTGATTTATTTACTTTGCCCCATGTTCAGGGCCGTTTTTACAGCATTATGGGCCCCCGGGCAAAGCAGTGTACTGGGGCCCCTACCGTTACTCTCCCCCACCCCCCTTTCCCTACCAGCCCCCCCCTGTCGTGCCGGCGAAAACCACTTACCGAAAAGCACTTAGCGATGGACTAAGGGTGCTACATTGTTGCGAAAAGCACTTACAGATCGCTGTGAGAAGCACTTAGTGACCGAAAATGTTGCGAAAAAAGCACTTATTGAACCTACATTTTTAAAGTAGTATTTATTTATTGCGTCACTTAACCTACACAGATCAGCATGGGGCCCCTATGCTCGTGGGGCCCCGGGCAAGTGCCCATCAGGCCCATGCATTAAGACGGCCCTGCCCATGTTCTAGTGTAGTTCAGTGTAGAGATACAGCATGGAAACAGGCCCTTCGGAGCACGAGTCCGCACTGACCATCCATCACCCATAAAATCATTTTATCCTACACACTCGGGACAATTTAAAGAAGCCAATTAACCTACAAATCTGCACATCTTTGGAAGGAAACTAGAGCACCTGGAGAAAACCTGGAGAAAACCCACAGGGAGAACGTAGAAATTCTGTACAGACAGCAGCCATAGACAGAATTAAAACCACGTCTCTGGAGCTGTAAGGCAGCAACTCTACTGCTGTGCCGCTTGTCTGTACTGTGAATGAAGCAGCAAATCTTTAGACCAAACGATTATGTAAAAATCGATAGTTGGCTGTTATTCATCCTTATACAAGTTTAATGTTTCTCAGGTCCTAATTATCATTAATTTCAACACTGACCCATCCCAGTATTTATTGAGTAACCCAAGCTGCAATCAGATCTTAGTCGCCATGCAACAAGTTTAACACCCACAGTAAACTAAGAACTTAAGTTATATTTCAGCAAGTTATTCAGGGGTTCAAGATCTTCAGCTGTTTTAACCCTTGATAAAACAAAGCAAAACAAAAGCTGAAGTTGAGCAGTTGTAAAACCCCTAAATCTTCGTTCTGAGTTTAATATAGGTATTTTATTTTGCTACAAGCAAAAGATGATTTTTCTTTGGAACCACAATTAAACAGGAATCAATACTGGGCCTACGCAGCTGAAGGCATGCTGCCCAACTCTAATTGAAGGCACAATATTGTAAGTTGACATCGTACTCAATGTGAATTATAAAGAATGCGAGGGGGTATAAAATCAAAAACTCTTAGCCAGCTTTCAGTGAAGAAAATGTAACCAGCACAGTCTCAGAACATGTCACTATAGATAAAACAGAGTGCGATACAAAATCTGCCTTGTAACGGAAATGCAAAAGAACTGAGACTTTGGCGAGCTTGTGACGATTGTAGGTCTGGAAAATGTTACAAAGAGCAGGAGAAACGATGCCATGAATAGATTTAATCATGCTAAGAATTTTAAATTTGGGCTGGAAGGTCACTGGGAGTACAAATAAATTTGGCGTGGAATGAATTTGGTTGGAGATGGGATATTGACACCATGGAATAATGAGAAGAGATGAGCTATCAAGGGGCGACCAAAATGGTCAAATATGGAGTCCTTTACATATAATTTAATGGAGAAAAGTTCAAATCCAGTTTCAATTTCACACAAGAAGTTCTAGAAGATATAATAGCTCTGCTTTCATTTTGTTGCTAATTGGCTTTGGTAAAATTGTAAATTGTCCCTAGTGTGTGACAATAGACAATAGACAATAGACAATAGTGTGTAGGACGATAGTGTTAGTGTGCGGGGATTGCTGGTCGGCACGGACTCGGTGGGCCGAAGGGTCTGTTCCCGCACTGTATCTCTAAACTAAACTAAAATAGAAGTCAGCTCAGCAATGGCAGCTGACCAAATGGTTATATAAAGTCTATAATTGGCAGCATTGCTTCCTTATATAAGTTTGATGCATCTCGAGTTCTAGTTGCAATTAATTTTCTACACTGACCCCTCTCAATGTTTATTGGGCAACTCAAACAACAGGCAGATCTTACCGTCAGTGTGCAAGGGTCCTGCACCTACCAGCAGCCTAGACTGTATCTGGGCAACTAACTTATTGAACAGATCTTCAGGTTTTTAACCCTTGATTTTAAAATAAAACCCAACACTCACAAGCTGAGGTGAATCATTTCGAAAGTCTCTGAAACGGTTGGCTGCACACAGTTATGCTCCATTTCTATTGCTGGTTGTATTTTTAGGCTAGATGTATCTTAACTTTGGCAGTACATGAAGATCTGTCCCTGGAACTCTGTGAGTAGGGTCCAATAATCAATCACTAAAGAATGTAGACAAGAAACCTTTTCAACACTGTTGAGAAGAGCAGTGTTTAGTTACTGGGATAATAGTGCAGAGACCTTGACAGTCGATCAAATGACTAATAAAGTTCAAACATTATAATTGGGAACTGGGAATTTTATTGGAATTAATTCCAGTAATTGGGAATTTTACTTCAGTTAACTAAATAATCTTGTCACTATGTGGGTTTATTCCGGCCGATCTGGCTTTCTTCCACATTCCAGGGATGTGCGGGTTTTGCAGGTCAATTGGCCTCTAAATTACCCCTGGTGTATCGGCAGTGGATGCGGAAATTAGATAATGTAGAACTGGTGTGAATGGGTGAACGATGGTCGGGTGTGGACTCGGTTGAAAAGCCTGTTTCATTGCTGTATCGCTAAACTAAACTAAACATACTTTAGTTTCTGGTCTGAAGAAGGGTCTCGACCCGAAACATCACTCATTCCTTCTCTCCTGAGATGCTGCCTGTCCCGCTGAGTTACTCCAGCTTTTTATGTCTATCTTTAGTTGCTGGTGTTCCAAATCATGGAAATTCCCTTCTGTGGTTCCGCATTGGATTATAACCCATGCATCTATCAAGTGCAATGAAACTCTACAGCTCTATCGAATCGATTTCATGAAGCACAAAAAGATCTAACTGCAGCATCAATGTTTTCTATTAACCAGCTCCCACCCGTCTTCCAGGCATCGAGCCAGGGACGTGCTGTTACACAATGTGTTGCTGCAGTCAGCACAAGTTGTAAAGTGTCACACGTTCTTAAATGCTTCGGCTGTGGTTTTGCCAGCCAGTGCCACAAGGCTATATGGCCATAAGACATAGGAGCAGAATTAGGCCATTTCCTCTATAGATGCCGCCTGACCAGCTGAGTTCTTCATGCACTTTTTATTGCTCAAGATTCCAGAATCTGAGGTCTCTTGTGTTTAAATCGTTCATAAGGCCAAAAGATTATAAAAGACATTGGAGCAGAATTAGGCCATTTGGCCCACGGAGTCTACTCCACCATTCAATTACGACTGATCTATTTTTCCCTCTTAACCATATTCTCCTGCCTTCTGCCCGTAATCTCTGACGCCCTTACTAATCAAGAATCTGCCAATCTCCCATTTAAAAATACCCAATGATGGCCCCCACAGCTTTCTGTGGCAATGAACTTCACAGATTCACCATCCTTTGGCCACATAAATTCTTCTTCATCTCTATTCTAAAGGTATGCCTGAGGCTGTGCCCTCTGGTACTAGACTCTCTCACTACTGGAAAAATCTTTTCTATGTCCACTCTATCCAGGCCTTTCATTATCCGGTAGGTTTCAATGAAATCGCCCTTCAATCTTGTAATCTCAAGCGAGTACAGGTCCAGTGCCAACAAACGGTCATCATATGTTAACCCACTCATTCCTGGGATCATTCTCGTAAACCTCCTCTGGAACCTCTCCAGAGCCAGCACATCGTTCCTCAGATATGGGGCCAAAGACTGCTCACAATACTCCAAATGCGGACATAAAGCCTCAGCATTACATCCCTGTTTTTATATTATAATCCTCTTGAAATTAATGCTAACATTGCATTTGCCTTTCTTACTACTGATTCAACTTGCAAACTAACCTTTTGGGAATCCTGCACCAGCACTCTCATGTCCCACTGCACTTCCGATTTCTGAATCCTCGCACCATTTAGAAAATAGTCTCCGCCTTTATTCCTACTACCAAAATGCCTGACTGCACACTTTGCTATACTGCATTCCATCTGCCACTTCTCTGCCCACTCTCTCAATCTGTCCATGCCCTTCTGCAGAGTCCCTGCTTTCTCTACACTACCTGCCTCTCCCCGTATCTTCAGATCATCTGCAAACTTGGCCACAAAGCCTTCAATTCCCTCATCCAAATCACTGATATACAATATGGTGTAGTGGCCCCAGCACTGACCTTTGCAGGACACTGCCAGTCACCCATTAAAAAACCCTTTATTCCCACTCTTTGCCTTATGCCGTTCAACCAACCTTCTATCCATGCTAGTTTCATGCTAGCTATGTTCAGTCTGAAGAAGGGTCTCGACCCGAAAGGTCACCCAATCCTTCTCTCCTGAGGTGCTGCCTGACCCGCTGAGTTACTCCAGCATTTTGTCTCCCTTCGATTTAAACCAGCATCTGCAGTTTTTTTTTTAGTTTCTTCCCTCTTGATACCATTCTCATAAACCTCCTCTCAACCCTCTTCAATACCAATACATCCCTCCTCACATATGGGGCCGAAAACAGAAGTGGCCCTGTGCAGAACCCAGCAATGAAGAGGTTCATTGTCTCACACCAGCAGAAACATTGCACCCAAAATAATTCAGCTCTCACGAGTACTCACCTCAAAACGATGAGCGTTTCCATCTGACAACTTCAACTGCATCAGTATGGCTGGTTGCAGAGCACGGGTTAAGGAACTGTAAACATAGTATCAGTCAGTGGCAAACTGAGAACACTGGAGGGTACGTGGGTTGCAACCGGTGGGGATCGCAGGGATCGGGCACTGCTGAAGATCCCACAGAGGTCAAACAAGTGCATGGATCGGACGCAGCCCGCAGTGGTACAGAGCGGCGGAGGACACCAACAGCATCGCCAGGCCAGGCCGTCCCCTGCAACTCTGGCTCCACCTTCAAGGAACCATGCACCTGCACTCCAAGAACCCTAAACTCTACAACACTCCCCAGAGCCCTACTTTTCACTGTTTAGGTCCTGCCCATGTAAGACTTTCCAAAATGCAACACCTCACATTTCTCTGTATTAAATTCCATCAACCATTCCTCAGCCCATCTGGCCAATCACTCAAGATCCTGCTGCAATTTTTCACAACCATCTTCACGATCTGCAAAAGCACCCACTTTTGTATCATCGGCAAACTTGCTAATCTTGCCATGTATGTTCTCATCCAAATCATTGATATAGATAACAAACAGTAACAAGTCTAGCACCGAACCCTGAGGCACATCACTAGTCACAGGCCTCCAGTCCGAGAAGCAACCTTCCACCATCACCCTCTGCTTCCTTCCATGAAGCCAATTTTCTATCCATTCAGCTATCTCTCCTTGGATCCCATGCGATCTAACTTTCAGAGCAGCCTACCATGTGTGCTACCAAGGAGCAGCCTTCCTTGTCGAGGCTCTGTACTCTAAAAACAGAAACTTGTAGGGCACAATTTGGTGCCGGAAACAGGGTGACTCTTTTGTGCAATGCCTCGGTGAAGTCCACTGTACTTACACAACAATTGTTGCACTTTTTAACTTAGCTATGATTGTGCTTATCTATGATATGGTTTTACCGGATTGTACAAAACAAAGAATTTCACAGCATCTATATTTCACGGTACCTCGGAAAAGCAGCCAACATAATCAAAGACTTGTCCCACCCCAGTCATTCCTTCTTCTCCCAGCACCCATTGGGCAGACGAAAGGTTGAAAGCGAGCACCACCAGACCCAGGAACAGCTTTTTCCTCTCTGTTATCGGGCTTCTGAATGGTCCTTCCATAAGTGAGGGGACTGTCCCGATTCTTCAACCTACCTCATTGCGGACAATGGACCTTTCCCTAGGACTATTACGCTGCAATGCTGGGGACTATTACGCTGCAATGCTGGGAACTATATTCTGCACTCTGCACCGTTCTCATCGTTCTGCCTTTTGTACTTGAGTTTGGCTTGATTGTATTCATGTATAGTATTATTTGCTTTGATTGGATAGCAGGCAAACAAAAACTTTTCATGAACCTCGGTACACATGACAATAAAAAACGTAAACCGAAACTGAATAGAAAGAAAGAAAGAAATCTTCTCCACGTGCTATCACAACAAAAATAATATTATTCCTTTCTTCCAAAAGTCTACAGATTCTAATGGCCAGTGGGGACCAGTGGGAGAGCCGGATAAAGGAGCAGAGATGCAGATTTGCCACGATCTTACTGGATGGCAGAAATTACTCAGGTGCTGTCTGTGCGGAGACAGCACATTCGCCCTATGACTATGAAGGGCTGAGCTACAGGAAGAGGGTCAGCAGGCTCGGACTTTATTCCTTGGAATTTAGGAGGCTGAGGGGTGATCTTATAGAGAGGTGTATAAAATCACGAGAGGAATAGATAGGGTCTTTTTCCAAAGTAGAGGAATCAAAACCCACAGGACCATAGGTTTAAACTGAGAGGGGAAAGATTTAGTAGGGAACCTTTTTTCACACAGATGGTTATATGGATTGAGGTGGTGGTTATATGGATTGAGCTGCCTTTACATTGAGAAAAATAGTTGAGGCAGGTCCAATACCAACTTTAAGAGACATTTGGACGGGTACATGGATTGGAAAGGCTGAAAGGGAAGTGGGCCAAAAGAGGGCAGATGAGACTAGCTTACTTGGGGCATCGTGGTCAGCATGGATGAGTTGGGCCAAAAGGACTGTGACCTTATGACTCTATTGTGTAATATCTAAAAGTGTGCTTGGGTATTTACAGTAAAATCCCAAACTCTGGAAGATCCCCATGAAACTCTTGAGGGTGCCAAACTATTGGGATATCTCTGTATTTTTTCCCAATGATTTCAAGTACACAATACCAATTAAACTATTGATTGTTGCTATGTGTATTTAGTTGTTGAATCTGCCATGCCACTCCCATGTTATGCCAAGGATTGTGCAAGGGGAGTATTGACACGTCTTTGAAAGTCAGGAAATGACACCTTTTGAATGGAGACCCAAACAAGATTGAAGAGAAGGGAATGCGCCACGACGTGATTGTACCTGGAAGAAATGGCCACGTCAACTCGCCATCTGAAATCGTCAACACTGGGCAGCCGGTTCCCTTGTTGCAAGGCGGCAGCGTCCAACACTGAGCGTCTTAAAGCAAAAGAAACCATTGCAGTGCAAACTTTAACACACGGCTCATTGGAAATGTTCAAACTACAGGTCAAAAGCAACCCTTTCCAAAGTCATGTCGGCACATAACTGGTTAATGCAGAGAAATCATACGATTAAAAGGCAGCTTAATGAGTCCAAATGGTGTCAGAAAACAAAATAAATCACAACAGATTTTAAATTCAATAGCTTTAAGCAAAAAAAAAAACCCCAAAGATTTTCATCTCTGGCCTTTGTCCAACCATCTGCCTACCAAACCACACTTTGAGCACAATCCAGTGGCAGTGCTCTGTATGTGGAGTTAGCATGGTTTTAGGTTCAGCTTTGGGTTTCATATTGTCTACTGTGCCGAGGTGCAGTGGGAAGCTTTGTTCCGAGAAGATTTCAGGCTTCTATATCTTCTGCCAGATGGGAGCGGGGAGAAGAATTGACCGGGCTGGGACTAGTCCTTGATTATATTGGCTCACGTGGGATTCCCCACATTTCAAAGAGGTACAGGTTGGTAAGGTAGGTGAATCTGAGGAGAATGGCTGCTAGGGAAAATTAGCAGAGAAAATTAGCATGTGGTTTGCTTGCCATCATTAGTGGAAACATTAAGTATAAATCAGGAAGTCAAGATGCAGCTTTATACAACTTCGGTTTGACTGCATTGTGCACAGCTCAGGGCCGTCATATTGCAGGAAGGATGGATGCCGAGGCTTTGGAGAGGGTGCAGAAGAGGTTATCCAGAATGCTGCCTGGATTTGAGGAAACTAGCTGCAAGGAGACGAGCTGTAAGCCTTGGATTGTTTTATCTGGAACAGCAGAGGTTGAGGGGCGACCTGACAGAAGTAAATAAAATTATGAGGCATGGATAGGGTAGGCAGTCATAACCTTTTCCCCAAGGTGGAAATGTAAAAGACTAGAGAGCATAGCCTTAATGTGAAATGTGGAAAGATCAAAGGAGATATGTGGGGACAAGTTTTTTTTTTTACAGAGCGTGGTGAATGCTTTGCCAGGAGTTTTGAAGAGGCTTTTAAATAGGCACATGGAAATGCAGGGAATGGAGGGGTATGGATCACGTGCAGGCAGATGACATTAGTTTATCTTGGTATCATATTTGGCACAGACATTGTGGGCTGAACACTGGGCAATGTTCCTAAGCTGTACATTTCTACGTTTTGTGTTCTAAATGCTAGCATAGACTCAATGGACCTAACAGTCTCCTTCTAGGTCATAAGGAACCTTGTGGGCAAGGGCCCTTCAGTAACACACAGCACCATGGGCCTGAGGCACTGCTGAAGTTTCACAGAGCTGACTAATGACCATAAACAGGCACTGTTGCGCCACGTAAATACACTTAATCCATCTGCAGCAGAGCCAAAGATTTGCTAGGTCAATGTGTTCTTTGGCAACAGATTTCATATCACACAGCAAAATCAATAAACACAAAAATGCACACCCATTATGGTGTTTACAGTACTGAACATCGGAATGTTATCAAAACTAATTCACAATGTGATCTTTTGCATCAAATATTCTACTTTAAGACGGTCTGCTGTCAGCTGATTTGGTGTAAAGCATTAGAGACATTAAAAAAATTGTCAGTATCGGGTAGTTTGATTACTACGAGTGCCAGGAATTATGGGGAGAAGAGGGTTAAGAGGGAAAGATAGATCAGAGATGATTGAATGGAGTAGTCTTGATGGGCCGATTGGCCTAATTTGGCTCCTATAATTTATGAATTTAAGAGTAGTGAAATCCAGATTACAGAATCATAGAAAATTAATGGTACAGAAGGCCATTCAGCACAATATGTTTGACTTTGTCAAAGAAAGAGCTCACCAGACAAATTCTTCCAATACCAGGACATCCTCTCACTTTTCTTCAAGTGCTCAACCAAGTACTTCTTAAAAGTACCAAGCCTTTGTGAGTTCACCTCTCCCTCAGGCAATACGTTCCAAATCCCTAACAACTTTTATTTGACTTTTTTTCAATTTTCCCTCGAATCCTTTTACAAACTCCTTTAGTTAGTTTAGTTTAGTTTATTGTCACGTGTACTGAGGTGACAAACGTTTTTGTCTTATGCTAACCAGTCAGCGGAAAGACCATACATGATTGCAACCGAAGATAGACACAAAAAGTTGGGGTAACGCAGCAGGACAGGCAGCATCTCTAGAGAGAAGGAATGGGTGACGTTTCGGGTCGAGACCCTTCTTCAGACTGGTTAGGGATAAGGGAAACGAGAGATATAGACAGTGATGTGGAGAGATAATGAAACAATGAATGAAAGATATGCAAAAAAGTAATGACAATAAAGGAAATAGGTCATTGTAAGCTGTTTATAGGGTGAAAATGAGAAGTCAGTGCAACTTGGATGGGGAGGGCGAGAGAGGGAATGCCAGGGCTACATGAAGTGAGAGCAATCAATATTCATACCACTAGGCTGTAAACTGCCCAAGCAAAATTTGAGATGCTCTTCCTCCAATTTGAGCTTCGCCTCACTCTGACAATGGAGGAGACCGAGGACAGAAAGGTCTGTGTAAGAATGGGAAGGAAAATTAAAGTGTTTAGCAACCGGGAGATCAGGTAGGTTCAGGCGGGCTGAACGAAGGTGTTCCGTGAAACGATCGCCCAGTCTGCATTTGGTCTCGCCGATGTATAAGAGTCCACATCTTGAACAACAGATACAGATGAGGTTGGAGGAGGTTCAAGTGAACCTGTGCCTGATCTGAAAGGACGGTCGGAGTCCCTGGTCAGAGTCGAGGGAGGAGGTATAGCGACAGGCGTTGCATCTTCTGCGGTTGCAGGGGCAGGTACCTGGGGAGGGAGTGGTTTGGCTGGGAAGGGATGAGTTAACCAGAAAGTTGTGGAGGAAACGGTCTCCGCAAAAGGTGGCAAGGGGTGGAGATGGGAAAATGTGGCTAGTGGTGGGATCCCGTTGGAGGTGGTGGAAATTTTGGTGGATTATGTGTCGTATGCGACGGTTGATGGGATGGAAGGTGAGGACGGGCGGAGCTGCGGTGTACCAAGGGGACAAGAGTGAGGGCCTCATCTATGAAGGAGGAAGGGGTGAGGTTGGAGTAGGTAAGGGGAGTGGAAAAGTTGAGATGGTTGATGTCATACCGGCAGTTAGAAATAAAGAGATCTAGAGAGGGTAGAAGGCCGTTCTGGGGAGTCCAAGAGGAGGGGAGCCGGTGGAGACAGTGGAGTGATGATTACAAACAAGCCATACATAGTGCACAGATGATAAAGGGAATAACATTTAGTGCAAGATAAAATCCAGTAAAGTCCGATTAAAGAAAGTCCAAGGGTCTCTAATGAATTAAATCTATGTCCGTGGTTCCCTCTGCTAAAGAAAAAACGGGTCCTCTCTATTTAGTCTGTCAAACCCATCCATCAGTTCCATCCCATCCTAATACTAACTCATTGCCTCCCATGCTGACACACCTGGAATTCCTGGGATTCCTTTTACCTCTTGCTCCTTTACACCCATTCTCAGCTCTCCCCGTCATCTGCTCTCTTTCTTGTTTCCTTGTTTTATTTTTAAAGAAGTGCATAAATGCCCTTGACATTTAAAAGACACTTGGACCTGTACATGGATAGGAAAGGTTTAGAGGGATATGGGCTAAAATAGGGCAAATGGAACCAATTTAGATGGGGCATCTTGGTCGACATGGACGTTGAGCTGAATGGCCTGTGTCCATACCGTATGGCTCTATGATTCTAAGTATGTTGCAATACCTCTTCACTCATTGAACTGAATGCGTAGGAGCAGTGCAGTACTTAGTACTTCTTAAGTTACAATTTATTTTGTTTCAGAAGCCAAAAATAAATCAAAGCAAACAGTTAATTTTGGCCACTTTTGTCCGGAGTTTTCTGGGTTTTATCAGCTGTTGTAACCCATATTACTGACACTCTTTGAAGAAGCAAACGTGATAAACCTACCTGTTACCAAATACAACACTTGCAAAGTCTGAAATAAGCTCCTCTGGAATTCTGAAACAGATAAAAATGAAAGGAAAGTGTTATGTTAATCAGAAGAGCACAGTTCAAAACATATGTAGGAAGGAACTGCAGATGCTGGTTTATACCGAAGATGGACACAAAATACTGGAGTAACGCAGTGGGTCAGGCTGCATCTCTGGAGAAAAATAATAGATGACGTTTCGGGTCAGAACCAAAGTAGTCAATGTTCACACCAATGTAAGCTGTCCAAGCGAAATATGAGGTACTGTTCCTCCAATTTGGCTTCACTGTGACAGTGGAGGAGGACGAAGACAGAAATGGGTGACTATAATCTACATATCGATTGATAGCAGCGCTGAGGAGGAGGATTTCCTGGGATGTATGGTTTTATAAACCAATATGTAGAAAAACCGACTGGAGGACAGGCCATCTTAGACTGGATATGGTGTAATGAGGAAGATTAGTTAGCGATCTTGTTGTGCAAAGCCCCTTGGGCAACAGTGGAATTCTGCATTAGGTTGGAAAGTGACATGGTAAATTCAGAGATTAGGGTCCTGAACTCAAAGAAAGGAGACTTTGAAAGTATGAGACGGGAATTGGCTATGATAGACTGGCAAATTATACTTACAGGGTTGAAGGTGGAGATGCACTGGAGGACTGGGAGAAATTTAGAACTCAGAGGAAAGCAAAGGTGTTAATTAAGGGGGAAAAAGAGCATGAAAGAAATCTTGCGGGGAATATAAAAACTGACTGCAAAAGCTTCTTTAGATGTGTAAAAAGGAAAAGATTAGTGAAGACAAATGTAGGTCCCTTACAATCAGAGACAGGTGAATTTATAATGGAAAACAAAGAAATGGCAGAACAGTTGAACGAGTACTTTGGTTCTTTCTTCACTAAGGAAGACACAAACAATCTCCCACAAATACTAGGGGACCGAGGATCTAGTGGGAGGGAGGAACTGAAGGGAATCTACATAAATCAGGAAATGGTGTTAGGTAAACGGTTGGGACTGAAGACAGATAAATCCCCAGGGCCTGATGGTCTGCATCCCAGAGTACTCAAGGAGGTGGCCCTAGAAATCGTGGATGCATTGGTGATCATTCTCCAATGTTCTCTTGACCCTAGACCAGTTCCTGTGGACTGGAGGAGGGAGAGAGAAAACGGGGAATTATAGACCAGTTAGTCTTACATTGGTAGTGGGGAAGATGCTTGAGTCGATTGTTAAAGATGTTATAGCAGCATATTTGGAAAGCAGTGCCAGGATCGGTCAAAGTCAGCATGGATTTATGAAAGGGAAATCATACTTGACTAATCTTCTGGAAATTTTTGATATAACAAGTAGAACGGATAAGGGAGAGCCAGTGGATGTGGTGTATCTGGACTTTCAAAAAGCCTTTGACATGCTCCCACACAAGAGATTAGTGTGCAAAATTAGAGCACATGGTATTGGGGGTAGGGTATTGACATGGATAGAAAACTGGTTGGCAGACAGGAAGCAAAGAGTAGGAATTAACGGTTCCTTTTCAAAATGGCAGGCAGGGACCAGTGGGGTGCCACAAGGCTAGGTGCTGGGACCCCAGTTATTTATAATATATATTAATGATTTAGACAAGGGAATTAAATGTGACATCTCCAAGTTTGCCGATGAGACAAAGCTGGGTGGCAGTGTGAGCTGCGATGAGGATGCTATGAGGCTGTAGGGTGACTTGGATAGGTTCAGTGAGTGGGCAGATGCATGGCAAATGCAGTATAATGTGGATAAATGTGAGGTTATCCACTATGGTGATAAGACCAGGAAGGCAGATTATTATCTGAATGGTGTCAGATTAGGAAAAGGGGGGGGGGGTGCAACGAGACCTGGGTGTGCTTGTACATCAGTCACTGAAAGTAAGAATGCAGGTACGGCAGGCAGTGAAGAAAGCTAATGGCATGTTGGCCTTCATTGCGAGAGGATTTGAGTTTAGGAGCATGGAGGTCCTACTGCAGTTGTACAGGGCTCTGGTGAGACTGCACCTGGACTATTGTGTGCAATTTTGGTCTCCTAATTTGAGGAAGGCCATCATTGCTACTGAGGGAGTGCAGCGTAGGTTCACCAGGTTAATTCCCGGGATGGTGGGATTGACATTTGATAAATGAATGGGTCAACTGGGCTTGTATTCTCTGGAATTTATAAGGATGAGATGGGTTCTTATAGATACATATTAAATTCTTAAAGGATTGGACAGACTAGATGCAGGAAAGTTTTTCCTGATGTTGGGGGAGTCCAGAACCAGAGGTCGCAGTTTAAGAATAAGGAGTAGGCCATTTACGACTTAGACGAGGAAAAATTTCTTCACCCAGAGCGTTGTGAATCTGTGGAATTCTTTGCCACAGAAGGCAGTGGAGGCCAATTCATTGGATATTTTCAAGAGAGAGATAGATTTAGCTCACGGGGCTGAAGGATTCAAGGGATATGGGGAAAAAGCAGGGACAGGGTACTGACTTTTGTATGATCAACCATGATCATATTGAATAGCAGTGCTGGCTCGAAGGGCCGAATGGTCAATAGACAATAGACAATAGGTGCAGGAGTAGGCCATTCAGCCCTTCGAGCCAGCACCGCCATTCAATGCGATCATGGCTGATCACTCTCAATCAGTACCCCGTTCCTGCCTTCTCCCCATACCCCCTCACTCCACTATCCTTAAGAGCTCTAGCCAGCTCTCTCTTGAAAGCATCCAACGAACTGGCCTCCACTGCCTTCTGAGGCAGAGAATTCCACACCTTCACCACTCTCTGACTGAAAAAGTTCTTCCTCATCTGCGTTCTAAATGGCCTACCCCTTATTCTTAAACTGTGGCCCCTTGTTCTGGACTCCCCCAACATTGGGAACATGTTTCCTGCCTCTAATGTGTCCAATCCCCTAATTATCTTATATGTTTCAATAAGATCCCCCCTCATCCTTCTAAATTCCAGTGTATACAAGCCTAATTGCTCCAGCCTTTCAACATACGACAGTCCCACCATTCCGGGAATTAACCTAGTGAACCTACGCTGCACGCCCTCAATAGCAATTCTGACAGATTCACAACGCTCTGGGTGAAGAAATCTTTCTCGCCAATGTCCGGTCACTCTCCAACAAGCTGGATGAGGTAAGGCTGTGGATCAACACCCAGCGATCCCTGAAAGACTGCTGCGCGCTGATCTTCATGGAGATGTGGCTCAACGCGCTGGTCCCCGACGGGGCTGTGGAGCTAACAAACCGCTCACTACATCGTGCAGATAGAACAAAGGACTCCGGTAAGAGCAAGGGCGGTGGGCTCTGCATCTACATCAACAATGACTGGTGCACCAACCACTCCGCAATAGAGAGCTACTGCTCCCCAGACCTGGAGTACTTACTGCTCAAATGTAGGCCATTCTATCTGCCGCGGGAGTTTACGGTGGTCATCATCATGGCCGAATACATTCCCCCACAGGCTAATGCTAACCTAGCACTAGCACAGCTACACTCGGCCATCAGTAAGCAGCAGGATGCCCACCCCAACGGTGCCTTCATTGTTGCAGGGGACTTCAATCAGGTCGACCTACGAGCCTCGTTCCACAAATTCCATCAGCATGTGCAGTGCCCTACCAGGGGCTCAAACACACTGGATCAGGTGTACACCAATGTAAAGGACGCCTACAGAGCTCTCCCCTGCCCACCCCTGGGACAATCCGATCACCTCTCACTGTTTCTACTGCCCGCATACAAACCCCTCATCCACAAGACCAAACCCACAATAAAGACGGCCAAAATATGGCCCGAGGATGCCACCCTACAACTCCAGGACTGCTTTGATCGCACCGACTGGGACCTGTTTGCACAACAGGCCACCTACGGTTCAGAGGTAGACTTGGAGGAATACGCATCCACTGTGCTCTCCTACATCAACTGCTGTGTGGAGAATGTCACGGAGGACAAGGAGATAAAGATGTTCCCAAACCGGAAACCCTGGATGAACAAGGAGGTACAGAACCTGCTGAGGGCACGCAACATTGCCTTTAAATCTGGTGACACTTCAGCATACAGTGTTGCCAGATCACACCTGAACAAAGGTATTAAAAGGGCCAAAGACACCCATAGGCAACGGGTGGAAGACCACTTCAACACCACGGACACCAGAAGCATGTGGCAGGGTGTCAGGGACATCACTGGCTACAAGAGCAGCCCTGCTTGCCCCCACAGCGATATGGCACTGACCAACGAGCTTAACACCTTCTTTGCCCGCTTTGAAACTGGCAAAACCACCTTGAGTGAAAGAACCCCAGCCGAGGCGGTGGGACAGGTCTTGCAACTGAGCACACAGGAGGTACAACGCGCTCTGCAAAGGGTCAACCCATGCAAGGCTGCAGGACCGGATGGAGTTCAAGGAAGGGTACTGAAGGACTGTGCTGAACAGCTGGCTGAGGTATTCACCAGGATCTTTAACCTGTCATTATCTCTGGCTACAGTCCCCAAGTGCCTGAAGTCGGCTATCATAGTTCCGGTGCCGAAAAAAGCAAAGATCTCCAACCTGAACGACTACCGCCCGGTTGCCCTAACGCAGATAGTCATGAAGTGCTTTGAGAGGCTGGTCCTCTCACACATCAAATCCAGCATCCCTGACTCACTGGACCCACATCAATTTGCATACAGGGCAAATAGATCCACAGAGGACGCCATCTCTCTGGCTCTTCACACTGTCCTGACTCACCTAGAGAGACAGGGCACGTACGTGAGGATGCTAGTCATAGACTATAGCTCCGCCTTCAACACGGTCATCCCCACCAAGCTCATCACCAAACTCCACCAGCTAGGCCTCAGCTCGTCATTATGTGACTGGATCCTGGACTTCCTGCTGGAATGACCGCAGGCAGTGAGAATGGGCCCGCACCTGTCCTCCACTATCACCCTGAGTACCGGCACACCACAGGGCTGTGTTCTGAGCCCCATGCTCTACTCCCTCTTCACACACGACTGTGTTCCTGCATTCGACACCAACACCATTGTCAAGTTTGCAGACGACACAACGGTGATCGGGCTTATCACCAACGGGGATGAAACAAACTATAGAGCGGAGGTGCAGAACCTGGCGGACTGGTGCTCGGATAACAACCTGTCCCTAAATACCACCAAGACCAAGGAGCTGATCATCAACTTCCGTAGGTCACATAACGGGGAATATGCCCCGATCTCTATCAACGGGGACAGTGTGGAGAGAGTGTCCAGCTTCAAGTTTCTGAGCACTCACATTTCGGAGGACCTAACATGGTCCAATAACACTGCTGCGCTGGTCAAGAAGGCACAACAAAGACTGTTCTACTTAAGAACACTGAAAAAGTCTGGTCTACCCCAACAGCTGCTGACGACCTTCTACCGCTGCACCATAGAGAGCATCCTAACGCATGGCATCCCTGTGTGGTACCTCAGCTGCACGGAGGCAGAAAGGAAAGCTCTACAGCGGGTAGTCCATAGAGCTCAGAGGGCCATCGGAACACAGCTACCAGACTTGGAGGGCATCTACAACACTCGATGCCTCAGAAAAGCCACCAGCATCCACAAAGACTCTTCACACCCCTGCAACAGTCTGTTCGAACTCCTTCCATCGGGCAGACGATACAAGGCCTTCTACGCCCGCACATCCAGACTCAGGAACAGCTTCATCCCCAGGGCCATAGCTGCTATGAACCGGTCCTGCTGAGCCGGATGGCCACAACGCATAGATCAACTTGCACTTTACCTTGTCTAAAACTGTTACAATTGTTTCGTTTCGTTGGGTTGCTGTTGTCTAAATTACTTAAATTATTGCATCGTATGGGAGGCGCATTCCCAATCTCGTTGTACCCCTTGGTACAATGACAATAAAGATATATTGTATTGTATTGTATTGTCTACTCCTGCACCTACACCTTGGGAATGGGAAGGGGGAGTTAAAATGTTTGGAAACCAGAAGATCATGTAGGACAAGGCGAATTGACTGTGCGTTAAGCGAAACGATTGACAAGTCCACGCTTAGGATGTGGGAGGAAGGTGGAGCACCCGGAGATTACCCACGCGGTCGCAGGGAGAATGTGCAAACTCCACAAGGGCAGCACCTGTAGTCGAATCTGGGTCTCTGGCGCTGTGAGGCAGCAGCACTATCAGCTGCACCACTGTGCTGTTTGTTAAGCATTTTCTGTTTCTGTTTCAGATTCTAGCATCCGCAATTTTATTTGTTTTCCAAATTCAGATATATGAATGCTTTTAAGCAAATTAAGCGGTACTGTGATCGATGCACAGATTAGCATAGGTAAACCAGTCAGAGTCCACTTCTACAACTGCACCTCATTTGTATTAATAGTTAATATTTTTAAAGTGAAGTGCCAACATTCTGACTCCACTACCATTGACCGACTGTTCTTGACACGGCAAGTGAGCTTGGCCTCGCAATCCCACGCAGTAAGCTCCTGATTGCAGATAAACCAAATGAATTTTCAACAACAGATCAAGTACTTTCCCCAGAGGAGTGATTAGAAAATCTGGCACACTTACCTTTCTGTAGCAATACTCCACTTGCTAATATATTTTTAAAGCCCTAATTCTCCCCACAAACAAAACCAGATTTTGCATTGGCTCAGTATATGGAATTTCTGAAGTTACAGGATAGCACCTCTGTGTAGATTTAGTGAAGGCATCCACTGTTATGAAAGGCATTGATAGAATAACTATGAAAAAAATGTTTCCACTGACAGGCAATTCAATAACCAGATGTCATAGGTTTAAGGCCCAAACAAAACAAGGACATTTCTTTTTTTAAAATATGTTAATCTGTGCTTATCCACACGACAATAAAGGGAAGAACCCAGGTCTATGGCGCCGTCGAGGAAGCAGGTCTACCAGCTGCACCAATGTGCCACCATTAAAGTGTGGCATAGTGGCACAGTTGGTAGGGTTGCTGCCTCACAGCGCCAGAAACCCGGGTTCAATCCTTACCTTGTCTGTGTGGAGTTTGAATGATACCCCTGCGACTGCGTGGGTTTCCTCCCACATCCCAAAGACGTGCGGGCTTGTAAAGCCCCTGTCCCCTTAGGCGATTTTTTAGGCGACTACAGGCGACTAGGCTGTCGCCACACGGTCGCCGGGGTGTCGCCTGTATGGCCGTGAGTCGTCTCCTAAGAGTCGTGGCCATTTTCTGTTAAAATTTTTTTGGCGACTGTTGGTTTGACGCCAATGATCGTAGCTTGACATCTCCTGACGTAGGTGCTGTCGTAGGTTGTCGCCAGGTGACGTAGGTTGTCGCCGGTGCTGACTTCGGTAAATTCCATTGGCGACTACCTACATCAACCTACTTCAACAGGCAACAGGTACCGCCGTCAAAACCGGTGGCCAAAATGGTGTGAATTGCCTTCAGTTGTCACCGATAGGGTGGTAGCTTGTCGCAGCTTGTCGTGGGTAGTCATAGATTTACTTCATGTGTCGTAGGTTGTCGCCTGCGTGGTCGTAGGTTGTCGTCAGTGCGGTCGTAGGTGGACGTCCTAAATCGCGACGATTGGGTCGTCGGTTGTCGGTAGCTTGCCATCGACTAGGTGGTTGTTGATGGTCGTAGACATTGTCATAGGGGGGATCCAGTCGCCAGTTTTTCAGCAACCTACGACAACTATGACAGTCGCTGGCAGTCGCCTAAAAAAGTGCCTAAGTGGGACAGGCCCTTAAGTCAATTGGCCCCAGTATGTAGGGAGTGAAAGTGGCATAACATAGAACTAGTTTGAACAGGTGGTCAATGGTTAGCATGGACTAGGTGGGCTGAAGGGCCTGTTTCCAAGTTGTTCCTCTAAAATTCACAGCTCAAACACATGTCACAAAGTTTTGTTTTAAATGCTACTCTTCTGATAAAGTAAACCTTTCTGCTAAAACTGAAGCAATTTCAGCAAATTTTACTCTGAATCAGTGCTTTAAAGAATTAACCTGCATTGACATAGAACCTTTCTTGTTCTCAGAATGGCCTAAGCACTTCATTGTCAATGATTTGCTAAGGATAGACAGTCACTACTGAAGTAAACACACTCAGCAGTTAATCTTCACTCAGCAAAAGACAATGAGATGAATGAGCATTTAATCTGTTTTTGTTCCATTGGCCAAAAATAACAAGTCCTCAAAAAAAAGTGACTCCATTGCAAGTAATAGTTAACTCAATGGACTGCTTAATCTGCTCCAGCTCCTTAACTGCATGATATTTATCCAGAGGAGCTCTTAAGAAAACATTCAATAGGGACGGCATGGCGCCCAGCAGCTGCTACCCCACTGCGCCAGAGACACGGGTTCAATCTTGACCTCGGCTGCTGTCTGTGAGGAGTTTGCACATCCTCCCTGTGACTGAAGGGCCTATTTCTGTGCTGAACTGTTCGATGTCCTATGGTCGATGTTGGGTCCAGGAAGCTGAAGGCATGGCTATTGCCTCAGGCATGAACAGATGACCAAAACTGGTGGGGCATTGATATCCCAGCAGATGATAATGTGATTATCATGTGAAGAGGATTATATAGATAGGGAGGGTTGAAACTTG